>NW_014578207.1:68052-69286 GCF_000485595.1 Priapulus caudatus
ATATAGCTCTTACCGCATCTACGTCCACACGCTATATAGCTCTTACCGCATCTATTTCTACCTCACAAGTCGTTCGACAACTGGACCACGATCTATAAAATCTCTATCGTAGACACACCGCTTCCAAAACCTTCACTTCAACACGCTATATATCTATTTCTACCTCACACACATCGATCGACCACTGGAACGATCTATATAAACCATACGGTAGACACACGGCTTCACCACTCTATATAGCTCACACTGAAACAATTTCTACATGTCTCGCACACATGCCGATCGAAATCTGGAACACAATCTATAAAGCACGTATAGCAGCTACTTATAACAGCGAGCGAATCTCCGGAGGTGGAAACTCAACCTAAAGAATTAATGAAGAAGTTATTAGCACATCGCCGTCTGATCTTCATACGGAAGCTCCTCGTTTATCGAATCATGGCGTACATGACAAGGATGCGTGATAGAGCGACTCTCGTATAGGAACACACAACCTGGTAACACTTTATTAAGTTTCGTTACTATAATCTTTATGCATGAGTTCGGAGTGTATCTAATCGTGACGTATACGTGATAGGCATCGGTTCGGTTAGAGATGCGAAGGCAAAGATCGTGCTGGTACACAATACGATATCCAGTCGTTATTGTGATAGTGTTTTTGTGAGAACAGGCACAAGATAACGCAAAGATCTATGGAGACATACCAACCATTTCTACCATTGTAGCTCGTCGCAGAACATGTTTTGCTGGTCACTGTTTTTGTGCCAAAAACCAAATCATATCTGATGAGATCTGCTTGAGACTGCCTTGCCCAACCGTAGGAAGACGGCCACTGAACTACATTGACTGCTTTGCAAGGGATATCCAGCATGACATAGCGGACATGCAGACACTGATGATGGACAAATATTCATGCCATGGCATTGTGAACTCTATCTCGGATGCGTCCGCTGAGTAGTAGTAGTAGTAGTAGTAGTAGTAGTAGTAGTAGTAGTAGTAGTAGTAGTAGTAGTAGTAGTAGTAGTAGTAGTAGTAGTAGTAGTAGTAGTAGTAGTAGTAGTAGTAGTAGTAGTAGTAGTAGTAGTAGTAGTAGTAGTAGTAGTAGTAGTAGTAGTAGTAGTAGTAGTAGTAGTAGTAGTAGTAGTATAGTAGTAGTACGAGTACGTACGGACTAGTTAACGTTAATTACTACGTTACGAACGTAAGTTAAGTTACTTAGTAGTAACGTAACGTA
>NW_014578207.1:69960-70454 GCF_000485595.1 Priapulus caudatus
TGTGAACTATATCTCGGATGCGTCCGCTGAGTAGTAGTAGTAGTAGTAGTAGTAGTAGTAGTAGTAGTAGTAGTAGTAGTAGTAGTATTAGTATAGTAGTAGTAACAGCTACGGGGCAGTACGGTTAATTACATTCACGATAAGTATTCTAGATCAAAGAATAAATCGGGAATCTGATGAACTACACAATACAGTAATTAAAGTGACGTAACATCAGGTATTTAGGTGCTCCTAGGCTCTCAGACTAAGAAGATGCTGTTGTTACGAATAAATGTGAGCAAGTAAACAAACACACACACACCCGCGCGCACCTTCGCTGACACCCACACACACCCGCGCGCACCTTCGCTGACACCCACACACACGCGCGCGCACACACACATACACGCGCGCGCGTACACACACACGCACACGCACACACACACACGCACACACACACACACACACACAATCACGCGCACACACACACACACACAATCACGCGCGCGCACCTT
>NW_014578207.1:70873-76059 GCF_000485595.1 Priapulus caudatus
CACCCTTCTCCTCCTCTTCCTCCTCCTCCTCCTCCTCCTCCTCCTCCGTCTCCTCTTCTGCTTCTACATGCTCTGCTAGTAAAAGCGGTATTATAGACGTAAAAAATCCGATTCTTTGTTTGAAAAAAATGTCCTTTCACTGCGTCACGGCAAGTTTCTTGGCCTACGTCTCGTTCTGATACTGTTTCGTTGACTTGACAGTCATCGATCAACAATCCACGTGCTTGGCGACAGCGCATGCGCAGCACGATTATCTGAAATCTTTCGCTCGCGCTCTCTCTCTCTTTCTCTCCTTCTCTTTCCATCTCTCCCCCTGCGCGCTCTCTCTTTCTCTCATCTCCCCCACCCGGGTCCCCCTCTCGCTTTCACTCTATATCTCTCCATCTCTCCCCCTCTCTCTCTCTCATTTTATCTTATTTCTCTCCCCCTGTTCCTATCTCTTTCTCTTTCTCATTGTTTCTTCCCTTCTCTCTCCATCTCTCCTCCTCAATATCTTTCTCTCAATCTCTCTCTTTCTCTCTCCATCTTTCTATCTTTCTTTCTCCATCTCTCTTTCCCCTCTCTCTCCTCTCCATCTCTTTTCCTCCCCCATTTCTCTTACCCCCCTCCCCTCCCCCCTCTCTCTATATTAAAAGTTTAAAACGCCGAGTGGCCGTGCGCGTGCGCGTGGGCGTGCTGCGTGGCGTAAGCCGGTATGTTTGCTGAGAGCGACAACGCGAATGAGATGCCACCACGTCGCCGCTCCGCCGCTCCGCCGCTGTTTCAACATCGTCGGCAAACGAAACTAACGATTGTGTTTGCCGACAGTGTTGCCGACGATCGCGCACACGCGTCCACATCTGTCGTCTATAACGACATCGCCGCCGCCGCCGCCTCGCGACGCCCACGTCGGCGACGACGCATCGGATCACGTGGTATTAGAACATCGGCTGCCGCATCGCGATGAATATAAACCTCGTCCGCAGCCTCCTTCCCTCTCTCCTCTCCCTCAAAATCCGCCTCCTCGCCTTCCATCTCTCCTCATCCGCCTCCTCCCATTCCCTCTCTCCCTCATCCGCACCTCCCTTCTCTCTCCTCATCCGCCTCCTCCCTTCCATCTCTCCTCATCCCGCCTCCGTCCCTTCCTCTCTCACTCATCCCGGCCTCGTCCCTCCCTCCTCGTCCTCAACAGCCTCCTCCCTTCCTCTCTCCACATCCCAGCCTCCCTTCCTCTCTCCTCATTCCCGCCTCCTCCCCCCTCTCTCCCTCATCGCCTCCTCCCTTCCTCTCTCGCTCAATCACGCCTCCTCCCTCCCTCTCTCTATCCGCCTCCTCCCTCTCTTCTCCTCATCCGCCTCCCTCCGCCTTCCTCTCTCCTCCATCCGCGCCCTCCTCCCTTCCTCTCTCCATCATCCGCCTCCTCCCTGCGCCTTCTCCTCATCCGCCTGCCTCCCTTCTCTCTTCCTCATCCGCCTCCTCCCCTGTCCTCTCTCCACATCCGCAGCCTCCCTTCCTCTCTCGCCTCATCCGCCTCCCTCCTTCCTCTCCTCCTCATCCCCTCCTCCCTTCCTCTCTCTCCTCATCCGCCGTCCTACCCTTTCTCTCTGCCTCATCCGCCTCCTCCCTTCCTCTCTCCTCATCCGCTCCTCCCTTCCTCTCTCCTCACCCGCCCTCCCTCCCTCCTCTCTCCTCATCCGCCTCCTCCCGTTATCACTACTCTTCCTCAATCCGCCTCCTCCCTTCCTCTCTTCTGCATTCCGCCTCCTCCCTTCCTCTCTCCTCATCGCCTCCTCCCTTCCCTCTCTCCTCATCCGCCTCCTTCCTCCTCTCTTCCTCATGCGCGCCGCGCGCGCGCGCGTCCCTTCCTCTCGCCCTCACCCCCCCTCCTCCCTCCTCTCTCTTCATCCGCCTCCTCCTCCCTCTCATCCTCATCGCCCCTCCCTCCCTCCTCTCCTCATACCGCAGCCTCCCTCCGCCTCTCTCCTCATCCGCCTCCTCCCTTCCTCTCTCCTGCATCCGCCTCCTCCCTTCTCTCTCCTCATCCGCCTCCCTCCCTCCCTCCCCCTCATCCGCACCTCCCCTCCCTCTCCTCCTCATCCGCCTCCTCCTTCCTCTCTCCTCATCCGGCCTCCTCCCTCCCTCTCTCCTCATCACGCCTCCTCTCCTTTTCCTCTCTCCTATCGCACTCCTCCCTTCCTGTCTCTCATCGCCTCCTCCCTTCCTCTCTCCTCATCCGCCTCCTCCCTCCTCTCTCCTCATCCACCTCCTCCCTTCCTCTCTCCTCACCGCCTCCTCCCCCCTCTCTCCTCATCCGCCTCCTCCCTCCCCTCTCCTCATCCGCCTCCTCCCTCCCTCTCTCCTCATCCGCACCTCCCTCCACTCTCTCCTCATTCCTTTGCTTGCTACGTCTTCTGGTGATCTGCATCGCGTAATATTTCTCGGATTTGACATTTTAACAGCATCCGTGCGTGGAGCTGGCACGGTGCGCGCGTGCAAACGGAAGTCGTTCATGTGGCGATAATGAATTAGAGGCAGCTTGTCGTTTGAAATGAATTCCGGATCTCGATTAGAACCGCTTGCGTGCGTTAGTAATAATGTTTTAAGGAGGTTCTTGAAAGCAGCTGTTTCAGCGCCAGTGTAAGAGAAATACAGTCCGAACATATAATATTTCAGCAAAAATTTCTAGTCGTAATTTCGCTTCTTAAGCGCGGCGAGTGATAGTCTGCGTTTATTTCATTTAGATGTATATACGTAATGAAAGGAAATAAAAACTCATACCCATTCTCCGAATATCGCTTTGTTTCGGGGTGTAATTTCGTAGGCCCTAACGACGTAAATTCAGTTTCCTCCTGATTTAACCGAGAGAGAGTGATTCTAACTACTCCCATCTCGAAACGCGGCCATCACTCATTTCCGCCATTTTTATTGGCTTCGAGAAGTTAAACTTAGAGTTTTCTTAACAACGCGCGTTTGGCATTTATACGGCCGTGTGTTATACCTGATAACAACATGGTTAAAGTAGCGGGTACGGCCTGAAACTTCTTGCCTTCTTTCACTGGTAACAATATACTTTTTGTGAGTGTATATACCCGCACAAGGATGAACTGCTTTCTATATACTGTAACGAATTTCTTCTGAAAAGGAGATGAGGAAAGTTTCAACAAGCATCCCCAAATGAGAGCGACGAGCGTGGCTGAAGGTTTTCCATTTCTTCTTTTGAGCCACATTATCAAACGGTCTCGTCTTTACTAAGCCAATTCTATTACAATAGCTATTCTTCTCTGCGCCTTACGTCGCGGCATTTTTTTTCTCCTCTCCTCTCTCTCATCTCGTCAGTCGTCTCTCTCTCTTCTCCTCTCCTCTCCTCTCTTCTCCTCTCTCTCTCCTGGTTCTTCTCTCTCTAAATCTCTCCCTCTCTGCCTCTCGCTCCTCTCTCTCTCTCTCCTATGTAATATATATATAATATATATAGCTACGTTGGCGTTTTGTCACCTGCGCAAAAATCGATAAAATAAAAAACCAATCGGTGATTTTTACTAAACTAAGTGCGAATGGCAAATGGCGAATGATTCTAACCGCTCATAAAATTAAACGTATGAACAAATGAATCGGTCAAATTGCAGTGTCCGCGTAAGTACTCAACAAATTCCCGGAAAGCCTAGTTTTGTGTGACTAAAACTAACAATAATTTGCAAATTATTGCTTGATTATTTTATTAAAACGGTTTCGTACGCCTCTTTCCCATTACCTGCCCATAACATGTCCCATCGCCTGTTTATGCCTGTTGAACAAATACGATCGAAGTTAATAATGGCTATAGGTTTTTTATTGGCTGCACGCCCAACATGCACACCGTCCGCACAACACAACACACACACACACACACACAGGCCCAACACACCACACACACACACACATCACAGAGCACACACACACACACACACACACACCACACGCGCACACACACACGCACACGCATAGCCACACACAAGTACTATACAAAACACACACAACACGCACATAGATACAATTCAACACACACACACAGCCACATCCGCACACACACACACACACACACACAAACACACACACCACACGACACACACACAACGACACACACCACACACGCACGCACGCACGCACGCACGCGCGCACACACACACAAACGCTAAAAATAAAGAGACATGTAATCCGCACCACATGATATCTATAGCCGTCTGCGAGAAAATGCAGTGACGTTAATACGCAAGATTTAAAACTATTCAGACTACGCTTTGTATCAGTAGATTATTTCGTCAAAACGCCCGGAGCACGTTCAATGGAACTAAGCAGCAAGTTCTACAGATTTTTCCCCCCAATATCATGTAAATAAAGAGGAATCGGTGCACAGATGATTAAAGATCATTCCATATGCGCGTATTTTGTAAAGAGCTCGGTGTCTAGACTCATAGTCTATCATCGCTAATCTCGAAGTATAGCATCGCGAACAAAGAGGCGTGGATGCAAATTAGTCGTTTTTCTCAGCCGTACGTATGTTCTGATTATAAATGTAATTATCGTCCTACAAATCCTCTACTCCCGGGGGAGGAGTAGATAGAGAGAGAAGAGAGAGAGAGAGAGAGAAAGAAGAGAGAGAGAGAAAAGAGAGAGAGAGATAGAGAGAGAGAGAGGAGAGAGAGAGAGAGAGAGATAGGTAGAGAGAGAGTGAGAGAGAGAGCGAGAGAGAAAGAGAGCAGAGAGTGAGGGAGAGAGATAGAGAGAGAGAGAGAGAGAGAGAGAGAGAGAGATAGAGAGGAGAAGAGAGAGAGAGAGAGAGAGAGAGAGAGAGAGAGAGAGAAGAGAGAGAGATAGGGGTAGAGAGTGAGAGAGAGAGCGACGAGAGAGAGAGAGAGAGAGAGTGAGGAGAGAGATAGAGAGAGAGAGAGAGAGAGGAGAGAGAGAGAGAGAGAGGAGAGAGAAAAGAGATAGAGATAAGGAGAATAGGAAGAGAGCGAGAGGAGAGAGGAGGAGAGGAGAGAGAGAGAGAAGAGAGAAGAGAGAGAGAGAGGAGAGGAGAGAGAGAGAGGATAGGTAGAGAGAGAGAGTGAGAAGAGAAGCGAGAGAGAGAGAGATAAGAGAGAGAGAGAATAGGAGAAGAGGAAGAAAGAGATAGGTAGAGAGAGGAAGTGAGAGAGAGAGCGGAGTGAGGAGAGAGAGAGAGAGAAGAG
>NW_014578207.1:76084-77386 GCF_000485595.1 Priapulus caudatus
CACACACACACACACACACACACACACACACACACACACACACACACACACACACACACACACACACACACACACACACACAACACACACACACACACACACACACACACACACACACACACACACACACACACACACACACACACACACACACACACACACACACACACACACACACACGTACACACGCATGCACGGTCTGCAGAAATCGAATTCAATTTCGAGGGTCGAGCGTAGTTTTGAGATGGAGTTGCTAGCCGCTGCTATGATCGCACTCATATATAATACAGTCATGTAGCTATAGTTATATATGGTGTATCTGTACTTATATATAGTCATGTAGCTGGAGTTTTTTTAATTTTTTTAATTTTTTTAAATATTATTCTTTCCAGATTTTACACAAGTACATATATTTACACATATAGCTGATCAAATATGTAGACACATACAGGATTTCAACACTAATAAGAACATATTCAAAGCATATTTTGGATCATATTCAAAAATTTGGGAAGATTACAAGTGCGGACTACACTAGATAAAGTTACCAACAAAATGCAGTAAGATGTATACATTACATTATAGTAAAGAAGCAAATTATAGGCGGTGAATTATAATTAGTTATAATGCAGCTGTAGTTATACATGGTTGTGTATCTGTAGTTGTCATGTATTTGTACATACATGTATAAACATTTATGTATCTGTAAACATGTATGGTTGTATCTGTAATTATATGTAGTTATGTATTTGTACTTATTTATATATAGTTATGTATCTCTACTTGTATATAGATTTGTATGTATAGCAGCTATACATATATCTATAGTTAAGAATGGTTATCAGGAGTGTATAATAGGGATCCCTATTATACACTCCTGATGGTTATGTATTTATAGTTATATGGCTGTATACAGTTGTTATACGGTTTATTGTTGTATATAGTTGTATATAGTTGTATATAGATGTATATAGTTGTATATAGTTGTACATTGTTGTATATTGTATATAGTTGTACATTGTTGTATATTGTATATAGTTGTACATTGTTGTATATTGTATATAGTTGTACATTGTTGTATATTGTATATGCTTTACGTATAACGGTATACATAGCGTCGGTTGCCTCGCTCGCTGCTGCTAATGCTGCTGCTGCTGCTGCTGCTACTGCTGCTGCTGCTGCTGCTGCTACTGCTAGTACTACCACTACTGCTACTGCTGCTGCTGCTGCTGCTGCTGCTGCTACTACGGCTGCTGCTACTACGGCTGCTGCTACTGCTGCTACTGCTGCTGCTACTTCGGC
>NW_014578207.1:77396-81814 GCF_000485595.1 Priapulus caudatus
GCCTCTTCCGCGGTCGTGAACAGAAAACGTGTGTGTGTGTGTGTGTGTGTGTGTGTGTGTGTGTGTGTGTGCGTGCGTGCGTGTGTGTGTGTGTGTGTGTGTGTGTGTGTGTGTGCGTGCGTGCGTGTGTGTGTGTGTGTGTGTGTGTGTGTGTGTGTGCGTGTGTGTGTGTGTGTGTGTGCGCGCGTGCGTGTGTGTGTGTGTGTGTGTGTGTGCGCGTGCGTGTGTGTTTGTGTGTGCATGTATGTGTGCGTGAGGGGAGCCTTAAAGTTTGTTTTACTGCATATTTTTCTCAAGAAAATCCTCCCGGCTTTCAAGAGGCCGCAAATGTGAAGCATGCATTACGTCATAACTATCATCATCATCAGCAGCAGCAACAGTAGCAGCAACAGCAGCAACAGCAACAGTAGCAGTAGCAGCAGCAGCAGCAACAGCAGCAGTAGCAGCAACGGCAGCAGCAGCAACAGTAGCAGCAGTAGCAGCAACAGCAGCAGTAGCAGCAACGGCAGCAGCAGTAACAGTAGCAGTAGCAGCAGCAGCAGCAGTAGTAGCAGCAACAGTAGCAGCAGAAGCAGCAACAGTAGCAGTATCAGCAGCAGCAGCAGCAGCAACAGCAGCAGCAGCAGCAGCAACAGTAGCAGTAGCAGCAGCAACAGTAGCAGTAGCAGCAACGGCGGCAGCAGCAGTAGCAGCAACGGCGGCAGCAGCAGTAGTATCAGCAGCAGCTATGTCTATACCGCCCTCAATGTAATTACAGAGAGCGCCTCTGTCTCTCGATTCATCTAGATTACAAACCCATCCATTTACCTCTAAATCAAACTCCACCCCCACCTCCCCATGACATGCTCCCATGTAGACAAGATGAGAAGACACGGCCCGCGTTTGTACGTCGTTCCTGCCTGATGACAGGACACGCACGCACGCATGCACGCACCCACGCACGCATGCACGCACGCACGTACAGCCACGCTTTGATGATTAGGTAGAAACACGCCCCCCTGCAGTCATTATTCACAGAATGGTCGTTAACATGACGCGCGACAACAATAGCAGCAGCAGTGACATTTAGATGCACCGCTGCTGCCGCTAGATGTCGCCGTGGTTCAGCAGTGACGTAATCAGTTCAGACCGCTGCCTTTGCTGTAACGGGTTTAGAATATTAGAACGATATTATACAAGATTAGTGCATTAGCAGTTTAGTAGATCACAAGGTTTGTGAATTAACAGTTTAGTAGATTACAAGGTTAGTGGATTAGCAAGTTAGTTGATTAGAAGCGTAAGCGTGTCTATTCCACCGACACATAAATTCCATGATTCCGTTCGTCATCACGTGATGCACATGTATCGATGACGTTGCTCGGGGTGTGCTCCAGGCCGAGAATGTTAAGCATGCTCGTACGTGTTCGGCATACATGCACATACCGGGTGTATCATTACTTGACAGGCGAAGAGCTTTTTTGTATATATTCGACTGCAGTGACGCGCAGAATTTTAAATTGCCATTTTATTTTCGCGTGAACACCCGTAACGCGTCTTTTGTCCAGCGAAGCGAATGTGCTGAAAGTTCTCGTATGGACTTTTGGCGCGCTGCCTGCTTAGTCTGTCACTGCACGTCGTTTAGAATTAACATCCCGGCAGTCGGTGACCGGGTGACGTCTAGAAGCGGACTGCGTGTTAATTATAATTGCTAGGTACTGTTATGTGACTGATTGCGTTTTATCGGCCTGCGCTTATGAAAGCGTCAGCAAGGATCGCATTAGGTTACGTGGCCGTAAATTGCTGATTATAGCGATTGATGGACCAATTAAAAGGCCAGGATCTGTCATTCACGGATGCTGCGAGTAGGTTTTAATTATAGGGGACTGTACGCGCAAAAATATTGATCTCTCTCTTTCTTTGTGTGTGTGAGTGTGTGTGTATGTGTGTGTGTGTGTGTGTGTGTGTGTGTGTGTGTGTGTGTGTGTGTGTGTGTGTGTGTGTGTGTGTGTGTGTGTGTGTGTGTGTGTGTGTGTCGTAGTGTGTGTGTGTGTGTGTGTGTGCGGTGCGTGATGATGTGTGTGTGTGTGTGCTGTGTGGTTGTGTGTGTGGTGGCGGCTGGGTGGCGTGCGGTGGTATGGTGTAAGTTGGCCGTTAAAACAGCCCGTTCGGGTCCTGTCAAATCATCGCTATGGGCGGGGTTCTGGGCAAAAGCGTCCTCAAAATGTCACCCATCGTCTCCCTCTAAGTGCAGATCAAATATGCAAGAGCAGACAGTTTATATGCAAGACGGCCAAGAGCATGAAAGAATGGTCGTCTTGACTCACGCAAACACCATGGCACCATGCAACGCAATGGTCCATGACGCCAACGTCCATGACCCAACGCAAAATTTATGATCACGCAAAAATCATAAAAGTTTGTCTAAGCTGCATGCAAGCACGTCTATTCTCGGCAAGGGTGAGATTATGCGCACTATAAATTATCACCCTCTAGCTGGGTTAATTAGAGTCTAATGAGGAAGAGCGGAGGATAACCAGCATCTGTCGTCAGAGCATGAAAACACCGCATCATTATTGCAATCACATATCCATCGATCTCCAGCGTTGATCTAGACTTATGAGTGTCGTCTGCACAGCGTAGCAGCCGACGGACGTGTCACTTCGCCTTAGTTTCCCTCGCTGTCGTCGCCACTGTTGTCGTCCAGCCGACGTCACTGTCGTCACCCCTGTCGTCGTCGCCACTGTTGTCGTCGCCGACGTCCAGCCGACGTCACTGTCGTCGCCCCTGTTGTCGTCGTCGCCCCTGTTGTTGTCGTCGCCCCTGTCGTCGTCGCCACTGTTGTCGTCGCCGACGTCCAGCCGACGTCACTGTCGTCGCCACTGTCGTCGTCGTCGCCGACGTTAAACCGACGAGTAGTATTCGCTACGTCGGCAGTGACAACGACGACGACGACGACGGTTCGAATAAGCTTTAATTCAGGGCGACAGATGCATATTTTTTCATCGTATATATATATATATATATATAGATATATATGCCAGTCTACATCGCACCCGGAGCGCCAGAATCGCACTGATTCCATTCTATCAACCGCGAAGAAAAACACGGGGGTGAAATAAGAGGCGGTATTTCCTCTGCCAATCCTACTTTCTTTCACTTATTTTGTATTTAGAGAGAGATTTTTCATAATTAATATTTCCTGGCCGCATCACGTGGAGCGAAGCCACGCTAGAGAGTTCTAGTAAGTATCTTTTAAATGATCCGTCTCATCAACTAACTGCGATCGAATTCGTAGTATGTCTCAAACCAAAGAAACGTGTTCGGAATGACAAAAAGGATTGAATGCTCTCAAAACAAAACTCTTGAGACCGTATCGGCACTTTTTTTAGATCGATGATAACAAAAACACTTTCGGATGTTGAAAGAGGACGCGTGCGTTTCACTCGCCGAAACCGACAACATCGGCAAAACAGTGAGTATGATTCGGTAACCCGACCAAAGCAAAATACACACGAACACTAAAAACATGTTTTCTATTCGCACATACGGTTTATATTTCAAGTATACGTCAAGATTTCGCCGTCTAGTAACTATTACCATGCCCAGTATAGAGTCCTACTAAAAAAGTTTGTCGTTATTGTGAGAGGTGAGTGCGTAATGCCAGCAGTTAGTGCTGATTCTACATCATGAATGAACACCAGCGCTGGGCTTTAACGAAGCATTCGGATTGAGTCTGCTCACTGAGCTCAAGATATTTCCACTTATAACACCCAGAAAATTGCGTGGAAATTTCCCGATAGTTAATAGCCATCGCCATTAACACTTTATCTACGCCATTAACACTTTATCTACGCCATTAACACTTTATCTACGTCATTACCACATCTACTGACGTCATTCGCGCTGCTAGTACCTCTGGTCTATATCTGTATCTATAATATATGTTGTCTAGACATAAGTATAAATACAGATATGGAGAAAACGGTGTTTGTGCTAGGTAACAGAATCATTCGGCTGACAACAATGATTTTCAGTAAGCGATAATATTTGTTTATTATCTGACACGAAACGTGCTCAGTAACAATCACTATGGGTATTTTTACAGTCATATAAAAAAGTGTTATATACGAGTATAGAAATATTAAAGAATAAGTAAATAATATGAGTAGGTAATAGAAGAATGTGATCTAATAAATAGATCAATATCTACAACCCCTGCTGATTCCATTCACGCCATTATCACCAGTGTCATCGTAGCTGTTCGAAATGTCACCAGTGTCATCGTAGCTGTTCCAAATGTCACCAGTGTCATCGTAGCTGTTCCAAATGTCACCAGTGTCATCGTAGCTGTTCGAAATGTCACCAGTGTCATCGTAGCTGTTCCAAATGTCACCAGTGTCATCCTAGCTGTTTCAAATGTCACCAGTGTCATCGTAGCT
>NW_014578207.1:82177-86752 GCF_000485595.1 Priapulus caudatus
TGTGTGTGTGTGTGTGTGTGTGTGTGTGTGTGTGTGTGTGTGTGTGTGTGCGCGCGTGCGTGTCTGTGCATACGTGAACGTGTATGAACGTGTGTCTCACCAGCCGCGCGACTGTCTCCATCAGAGATTCAGCGGCCGCGCAGTTCGTGTCTACCTCACCCACTTTCTTCGTTCCTCTCCCTTTCCTTCTCCGTCTCCACGCTGTATGAGAAACATACCGGCGTACATACATCGTGGTTTCCCAGTTTCATGGAGGAAAACCTCTAGAAATATATAGAGTCTACCTATATTATTTCTATGGGGCAAAAACGGGTTAGGGTAGTAATTTGTTAGCGTACAACGTTCAGCATTAATCAGCGCAATTATACGATCATTTCCCATAATTGGCATGTTTTTACGGTAAGTTATTGGTAATCGATTCGTGATTGGAACTTCGCCCGACACATCTTACTCGCGCCGTTAATATTTCCTTTATGTTATACATTTATTTCCTTCCCACGAAATCGCTGTAGCTTGTCGCTTGTGGTCAGTATCTTGGAGGTGATGTCCAATATACAACGGCAGGTTACACACGAATAAACTGGAGCCGTTCTTATACATTCAAACTGGAGCCGGGCAGGCTGACAGCACGCGTGCATGGTAAAATCTTATCTACATGCTTCACTTCGCTCGCAGCATCGCGCCACGATTCCCAGCTATGCTAATGTATGGGCAAATGGCGCTGCGACGTCGGTCGCCGTTGACTGCCAAGATAATATTCTTCGGTCGTTCTTATACGTTCAAACTGGAGCCGGACAGACTGACAGCACGTGTGCATGCATGGGTGCGCATGCAGGAATTCATTAGTAAAAAAGAATTAGATAATGCTTTCTGGTTGATCTTACACGCTTAAAACAGAGAGGGGTAGTTCCGATTATTATTATGTGCGTGGGGAAATTTCTGTCCCAATTCCGATCTCAAAATTTCATTTCGGCCGCAGCATCCTGCCATTCAGTTATCACGCTCCTGGAGTACATGAAGAAAGACGCGTTGGTCGCCCGTCGCCTTGACCACCCATGAAAATGGTTTTCGGCCGTTCTTACCTTCAAAAAGTGAGAGGGGCTTGCCCGAAGGCGATGTGAGTGGTAAAATCCGACCTTAAAATTTAATTAGCGCCTCGGCGAACTGCCCCTCACCTGCCCCCTATACTCGCAATCAGCAGGTGCGACGACGACGACGACGACGACGACGCCGACGACGACGACGACGACGACGACGACGACGACGACGACGACGACGATGGTGATGATGATGATAATGATGATGATGATGATGATGATGATGATGATGATGATGATGATGATGATGATGATAATGATAATGATGATGATGATGATGATGATGATGATGATGGTGATGATGATGATGATGATGATGATGGCTGCTTCCGCGCGACACATACGTTCATAAAACTAACAAACAAAACTTCATACACGTTAATTTAGCGGATGCCGTGCATTGCCCTTGAACCATCATCGTATCAAAGTTGTAAATCGCAAACCAATATCCTAAATGGGAAACTCTAGTATGTCATCGCTCTCACGCGCGCGCGTGTGTGTCACGCTATATGTGTGTGTTGATAGCCCTTCTAGCGAGCTAGTGAGATAAATCGAGCAACTGGCGTAGTAAGGCGCGCACGAAACATTTAACGATGGAATTCGGAGAGGCGGGGAAATCTGAACTATGTATATATTATATATATACTATATAATATATATATATATATATATATATAAGGATATATATAATACATATACGTGATAGATTACAGGGGATGTAGGAGGCGGATCGGGCCCCATCTTCCACTAAGCGATAGAGTGGCGTTCTGAGGTAAGTTCTGGAACTCGCGAGACTGAATAACGGGAGCTTTTGTAACGGTTTGTGAGGAGAGGAAAGAGTAGGAGAGATACGAGAGGAGCAGAAGAGAGGGAGAGAGAAGAGAGAGGAGATGAAGAGGGAGAAGTCATGAATCAGCGAGCACAGCAGGCATCATAGCATGCGGCATCGGACACTCAGGATCATCAGGCAATCAATCGAGCGATTGATCAAGCATGCATCAGGAACATACATCGCATCGCGATGACAGCAGGAGGCAGCAGCAGCAGCATACCATCGGCAAAGCGGGCAATCAGGATAATACAAGCAGTCATCAGCCATCCATCAGCAATGCAGCATCATGCAGCATGCAGCATGCATCAGGAGGAATCAGTCATGCAGCATTACAGCAGCAACAGCATCAGCATCGGCATCGGCATCAGGATCATCAGCAGCATCAACATCAGCATCAGCATCAGCATCAGCATCAGCAGACGTCACCATCAGCACCTCACGGCTGTGTCAGCTGACATTCCACTCCTGTCGTCGCCACCCTCCCGCTGCGCGGCGCGCGCCATCAAATTGCCACAGTTTGCATTCATGGGAGAGCGTGGGGCAATCTGCGAGTCTGAGATTGTCGGACCGACCTCAAATACACGCACTACAGACACAATACGGACCAGCAGCAATCTTCATCAGTTCAATAGCAGGGCTACGAGCGCTACAACGCTCTCGTATTGCGATACGCTCCTTCGTGGCAACATTCCGCGGTTTGAGATTTTTCACCGCGGCTACGAAATTGCGTATATATCTCCTCTCGTTTTGTCTCCTTTTTTCCTGCGGGAACGACGACAAACTTGATCATGAACACGAACTGCTTGCGTGTGTTTGCATAGAACGGTACTTGTTTGTTTAACAAACGAGCGGTTGTTGGGTTAGGTGGGGATGCGTTCCCGCGCAAGTATATGGACACGCACTTGCCGCCAGACGTCGCCACGCGGTTGTACCGTGGTAGTTGCCATGGTTTTCGTCCTCGGTGCCTCGTTCGCAAATTGAACCCTTTGTCACTAGCAATTTTCTTTTACCCATCGCATGGATGCCGTAAAAACGATCCTGGGCCTTTCGTTGGTCGTGAACGACTCTCAAACGAGTGCGATTGATTTTAACAAGCATTTGGTCGTTCTTAATGCTTTTCCGACAAAAAACAGCAGAAAGTCAGCCTTAGCCCGCAGACACAGTCAAGCTCTCATATATATATAGTTTTGCCAGGAAGGCGATGATTGCAAATTATTCAAATCCAAGACGCAATCCTGATGCTGCTGAGCGGGGTTTGTAAATATTGCCAGAAATGTCTGCCAGCGGTTTTATCGCTTGCTCGCGCGTGAATAAATTGTTCGAGGACGATAGTTTTGTATGAGGTGTGTGAGTTATATGATGCGTGCGCGCACGCGGGGTGATCGACTAATGTGACCAAGAAACCTCTACATGATGCGGTTTCACGACGATTGCTAACACATGAATGAAGTGCGTATAGGTGTTAGCGCCGGTCAGCTTCACGCGTCCTACACGCGTCCTTCACGCGTCCTTCACGCGTCCTTCACGCGTCCTTCACGCGTCCTTCACGCGTCATTCACGCGTCCTTCACGCGTCCTTCACGCGTCCTTCACGCGTCCTTCACGCGTCCTTCACGCGTCCTTCACGCGTCCTTCACGCGTCCTTCACGCGTCCTTCACGCGTCCTTCACGCGTCCTTCACGCGTCCTTCACGCGTCCTTCACGTGTCCTTCACGCGTCCTTCACGTGTCCTCCACGCGTCCTTCACGTGTCCTTCACGCGTCCTTCACGCGTCCTTCATGCGTCATTCACGCGTCCTCCACGCGTCCTTCACGCGTCCTTCATGCGTCATTCACGCGTCCTCCACGCATCCTCCATGCGTCCTTCACGCGTCCTTCACGCGTTCTTCACGCGTCCTTCACGTGTCCTTCACGCGTCCTTCACGCGTCCTTCATGCGTCCTTCACGCGTCATTCACGCGTCTTTCACGCGTCCTTCACGTGTCCTTCACGCGTCCTTCACGTGTCTTTCACGCGTCCTTAACGTGTCCTTCACGCGTCCTTCATGAGTCATTTACGCGTCCTTCACGCGTCCTTCACGCGTCATTCACGTGTCATTCACGCGTCTTTCATGCGTCCTTCACGTGTCCTCCACGCGTCCTCCACGCGTCATTCACGTGTCCTCCACGCGTCCTTTACGCGTCATTTACGCGTCCTCCACGCGTCCTTCACGTGTCCTCCACGCGTCCTTCACGCGTCATTCAAGCGTCCTTCTCGCGTCCTTCACGCGTCATTCACGCGTCATTCACGCGTCATTCACGCGTCCTTCACGCGTCCTTCACGCGTCCTACACGCGTCCTTCACGCGTCCTTCATGCGTCCTTCACGCGTCCTTCATGCGTCATTCACGCACGTTAATTATGTCTGCGTGCGCGCGTGGTGATAGACTGATGTGACCAAGAAACCTGCATCTGCTGCTGTTGCTTCTCGACGATTGCTAACACATTAATGAAGTGGTCGACGTGCGTAAGTGATAAGCTTAGCGCACACAGCCGAGCAAAACACCCTGAACGTGGAGCAAAACGTGTTTCGCTCGATGTTCGTGGCTGTGTGCGGATTCCCGAAACAAAAAACATTGCTCAGCTGAGCGTGATTCGCTGAACAAGCAATG
>NW_014578207.1:87407-89378 GCF_000485595.1 Priapulus caudatus
AGAGAGAGAGCAAGGGGGATAGAGAGAGAGAGAGAGAGAGAGAGAGAGAGAGAGAGAGAGAGAGAGAGAGAGAGAGAGAGAGAGAGAGAGAGAGAGAGAGAGAGAGAGAGAGAGAGAGAGAGAGAGAGAGAGAGAGAGAAGAGAGAGAGAGAGAGAGAGAGAGAGAGAGAGAGAGAGAGAGCGAGAGAGAGAGAGAGAGAGCGCGAGAGAGAGCGAGAGAGAGAAAGAGCGAGAGCGAATGAGGAAGAGCGCGCGCGAAAGAGAGCGAGAGGCAGACGGGTGTACGTGCGATACTCCCCTCACTCCGCACACGTGCGCGCGGTGATGACGTCACACCTTAGCGAGTCTCGACACGTCATAACACGGCTATAAATCATGAGAGAGCGAAGACGTCTATCTATAAATAACGACGATGTTTCTCCTCAGCTCGGCGACGACGTCTGAGCGATGGCGATGGATGAAAGAAGAATGCCCATGCGCTGCGAAGATAGCGGGCTGCGCTGTCGAATCGAGATACGTTCTTAATTACGCTCATTAACTCTAATTAGAAACAACTTTATTAAAAAAAAGATTTAAGGTCGTGACAATCTATATTTCAGAGTTGTTGTTGTTGTTGTTGTTGTTGTTGTTGTTGTTGTTGTTGTTGTTGTTGTTGTTGTTGTTGTCAGGTTGAAAGAGCTCGCTTAACCATCCTCCGAATGGCGCCAATTTGCATGCCTAGTTTCGTCACTAAAAAAAAGGTAAAAGGAATGATCACACAGTGCAAGCGAGAAACAGATTTAAATAATGTAGATTGCTAATGTAACAATAACTCGTTAAATTGAATTAATTTAAATGTTACTAACCACCGGCTCTTACCGGAAAGTAGCATTCATAGAGTTTTTTCATCTATTTATTTATTTTTCCCCTATCCTATTTTATCTTTATTTCTCTAATATTTCTATCTATATCTCTAATATTTCATCTATATTATCTTCAATTTTTTATTTTTTCTATCTATATTTTTACTCGCCGTAACCCGTGCTGCTGGCGCCACCTACCGCTCAGCTTTCCGTTGTAGCCCCACCAGTCCCAGTCACCGTCGGGGTTCAGGGGCGTGGCGACGGTTTGCGGGTAAACAACGATGATGTTGTTAAGTTCTGCGACCTCGTTGTATCCCGCGTTGCGTGCGAACGCGTCTCCTATCTTCTCCCTGGTCATCGATGGATCATCGATTAATCACCAGTGATATCGATTACGATCAGTTTTGCGAAACTACAGGGTTAGTTTAGTTTGCGTAGCTGATTAAGATCGTCTCGTTTGATTGATAAATTTGTTGCAATTTTGTTGTTATTAAACTATTTTAAATTTTAAACTAAGTTTGTTTGACAGACGAAACATGTAAGGTAACAAATAGACGTTTGTGCTCACAAAACACACAAAACGTCACAAGCTTACTTCAACCGAAAGAACACGATTACATAATTAAACGATTAATTAAAGACAACAGTATAGGATGAAAAGAAAGCAGTAGTGAAATGTTATTACCTTCGCTGTGATTCTCCGTGAAATACAACATGCAGCTTACAACCTGAAAAAATCATACACGACATTCGCAGATCTTATAAACACACACGCGCACGCACATGCACACGCACACGTACATGTACACGCACATGTACACGTACACGTACACGCACATGCACATGCACACGCACATGCACATGCACACGCACATGCACACGTACATGCACACGCACACGCACACGTACATGCACATGTACACGTACATGCACACGCGCACGCACATGCACACGCACACGCACACGTACATGCACACGCGCATGCACATGCACACGTACATGCACACGTACATGTACACGTACACGCACACGCACACGCACATGCACACGCACGCGCACACGCACACGCACATGCACACGCACACGCACACGCACACCCACGCGCACACGCACACGCACATGCACACGC
>NW_014578207.1:89388-92317 GCF_000485595.1 Priapulus caudatus
ACGTACATGTACACGTACACGCACATGCACATGCACACGCACATGCACATGCACACGCACATGCACATGCCCAATGTGATGACGCGCCCACACAATCTACGTATCAGAAATGTAACCTGAAAGAGGCGGACGGTAACAACGGATATATCTAGGCTGCTCACGTCTGAATCTGGTAGATTGTTACGCGCTTTTATAGTTGCTGTAGAAACGTATTAGCGTAATGGCAAAATAGCTTTTATAATAAATTGGAAGGTGATATTGGCCCATGCCATGCACAAGTATATGATGCTAGTGGTAAAGAAAGCGCTTAAATCGTGAATTTGAATAGATGAGTGGTAGATGGCTAGTCTTTGCTTAGTTAATCCTATGCTGATATAACCTTTTACATTAAAATGATCATACCTTTATTATTTTTACAAGCAGATGGAACGTAAGCATATCCTGTGGTGTCCATTGCGTAGGCGGCAGGTGGCGACACGCGAAAGTATTCGCTTTGGTTGAATTCGATAAACTGGCAAAGTAGAACCAAAGATGCACATGTCCGTACTACTAATCATGCATTCATGGATAGCAAATTTATTATATAATATGTGAGAAGCATTGTAATCGTTCACGTTTGTGTGGGTATACGTACGTTTCCATGAAGCTCTGTGTCTTCATTTGGCCTCTAAAGATGAAAAAAATAGAAAGAAATGTTGAGTTTAATGATGATAATCCGCTTACTCATTAACCTTTATTGTCCCACTCAGAATGTAGAACGGAATAATTAAGCATCATATTCTCAAAATGGCACATATCAGGTTGTCTAGCCCATAGTACATAGTTTGATATTTACACTAATAGATAACTTTGTCAATAAATATATACGAGGTTCACGAGGGCAGCATTTTACTTGCGATAGACTTGTAACATCGACTAGATTTTACACGTTGCGGATATGTTTTTTTTAAACGTCAGCCAATAACATACATGTCTAATTTTCGCGGCAAACCCCTACCTGAAGATTTCCGTATATATGGTTCAGAAGCTCGAACGCCGCATAATAACCACAACTGCCTATAGATGGCGCCACGGATAGCTTGCAGGCGATTCCGTAGTTCTCTGTAGGCTGCACGGAAGCAGTGCGCAAACATATGTAATCGACATATTTCACAAGACAACGAGTATAGAATCGGTGTAACGATATTGTAAAGTAACGCACGCATCAATTAAAAAGAAAATCTAGTTTCATTTTACTCTTTAGCGTAATCGGCATAGATATAAAAAGACGCTGTACGTGTTTTTCATGGTCGATGATAGAGATATACGTCGACTAAAGATCTGTTCGTTGTTAATAATGTTTCTGCTACACCTCTAGCCGCAGCAGCGAGCCGAAGTTAGATAGTATATCCCTCAATATCTATCGATGGTTTGTCATTCACGTGTTTATAATTTAGTGGTTATATCAGCATCAAACCGAAGAACAAGAAAGCATATATATATTATATTGTTATAAATGACGATGGTTTGAGTGATGATAGATAGCTCTTACAAAAGTATGTCCGGCGGTCATGTCAAACACTGCCTTGATATTGCTGTCGTTGACGTACTTCCGGTAGTAGGCTTCCGTCTTTGCCGACACGCCTGTAACCCCACGTTAAAGCATGAATTATAATAATATACTATTAACTACAACCAGCTAGTGCTACCAGTACTACTATTTCTATAGATTACATTACGATATTTTACGATTACCCCCAACCACAGATGGCCTATTACATCACAAAAGATTGCTGTACTCATGCATCTACGCATTTTATCGTAGTTATTTACGTTGAGTTGAATGTATTAGAGCGAGAAGAGGAGGTATGTAGGCCTATGTATGTAGGGAGATATATATAAGTATGTAGAGAGAGATATATATGTATGTAAGGTACATGGGCGAACCACCGTGAGAGGTAGGTATATAGGTATCTATGTAGAGGTACCTGGATGAACCACAGTAAGAGGTAAGTATATAGGTATGTATGTAGAGGTACATGGATGAACGACCGTGAGAGGTAGGTATATAGGTATGTCAAAATCTAAAAAAACTTTCAAAGAAACTAAAAACTAAAACTAAAATTTAGCTAACTAACTAAAAACTAAGAAAACTAAAAGAAAATTGCCCCGTTTAATTTTGCCATTTTTTTAACTACGATAAAATTACACGATCTTTAATTCGTTTTACAAATACTCCAAAAAACGAACTAAAAACTAACCATTTAACACAGCAACACGACTAAACGTTTCAAACAACACACCGTCTCAAACGCCGTGTTAAGCGACAGAATCTTATTTACGCGTTTCCTGTAATTTTCGCACACGACTAATCAAGGTCCACAACACCTCCCCGCTCTCAAAGCCTCTACCCTCGTAACAATTACTGGCTGTCACACGCCACGTAAGTCGTTTAATACCCTGTCACCATCGCCTGGTTTTACGTTATCTCGGAGAGCATCTCACGATGGTAATATAGGGCCTGACTGTGTGATAGCACAGCCTTATCACAGGTTTAAGTGAGCATGCCACATCAGCGCTCTTGTGGTTTTTTTTTCCAACTGAGGGTTTTGACTGTGTGTGATCGATCAGAAGACGAGTTGAGATATTATATATATAACGTTTTAAGTTGGCGTTTCATTACTCATTTTAAGGCCACCCTAGTCGGTGTTGACTGTGTGTGACTGATCAGAAGCGCTAAGTGTGATTTATTCATCAGCACGCTATAGTGGGATTTTTTTCTCGTTTTAACTTACGGGGGTGTTTAGGTGTGTATTCATGGTCTATTGCAATGTTACGACTGATTATCATGCCTTATATTTGAATGTTACGCTGCTGTTCATGCTATGCTTGGCAATGTTATGCTGCTGTAATCATGTGCTATACTGGTACTTGCATGTTACGCTGTGTA
>NW_014578207.1:92850-94179 GCF_000485595.1 Priapulus caudatus
GTATAAAGTACATGGCCGGTGAAGGAACGTGAGAGGTAGGCTATATAGTATTATTGTTAGAGGTACATGATGAACACCGGTAGAGTAGGCTATATAGGTATGTGTAAAAGTTACATGGTCTGTGCACGACCGTGAGAGTAGGCTATAGGTATGGTATGTTAGACGGGTACCTGGATGAACGACCGCTGAAAGGTAGGTTATATAGTATGTGTATTAAAGGTACATGCGGGTGGACGGCGGGAGAGAGTAGGTGGATATAGGTAGTGTATGTTAAGGTACATGATGATCGACGTGAGAGGTAGGTATATAGGTAGTATGTAGAGGACATGGTCGTGAACGACGTGAAGGTAGGTATTTAGTATGTATGTTAGTACATAGATGAACGCACATGAGAGTAGGTATATAGGATGGATGTAAAGGTACTGGGTGAAACGACGGTGAGAGCGTAAGGTATATAGGTATGTATGTAGAGGTACTGGATGAAACACAGTAAGAGGTATGGGTATATGGTATGTGTATAAAGGTACATGGCGTGAACGCGTGAGAGGTAAGGTATATAGGTATCATGCTATACTTGGCAATGTTACGCTGTGTATCATGCTATACTTGGCAATGTTACGCTGTGTGCTACTCACGTAAAGAAGGAAAACGTTTTATGAATTTGAAAACATCTTCCTGAGAAAAGCCCGAACGTAAAGAAGAGTAATAAGAAAAAGGAGGAGAAGAAGAAGAAGAAGAAGAAGAAGAAGAAGAAGAAGAAGAAGAAGAAGAAGAAGAGGAGAAGGAAGAAGAAACCAAGTACCACCGTACAGCTCACATCCTCAACTCGCACGACGTAGAAAGACGAGTTAACGAACAACGTTGAATTTCCCACAGTCTCTTCCCGCTGGAATAAATCAGGGAAGCTTCCTGCTGCGCATGCGCACGTCTGTCTCCTAGTCTCGCAGACGCACGCGCTTCCCACATCTGCCCGGCGTCATACAGCCCCGGAGCTGCGGGGAGGTGCAGACGATACGCAGCGGGGTTGAAACTAAGCTGCCATGATTCTCCCCCTCTCAAGAGGTAAGTATATAGGTATGTAGGTAGAGGTACCTGGATGAACGACCGTGTCGGCAGTGCCGCTGAACAGCCACACTCTGTCGTCCTGCATGTTAACTGTAGCATCGATCACCGTGGTGTCTTCGAAGAACGACGTGAGATGAAAGAGCCACCCCTCTACAGGTCAAATACACAACACGACGTTACTATGTTCATGCTATGTTATATATCTATATCGATATCTATCTATCTGTCTCTCTCTCTCTCTCTTTCTCTCCCTCTCACTTTCTC
>NW_014578207.1:94262-97433 GCF_000485595.1 Priapulus caudatus
TGCGTGCGTGCGTGCGTGCGTGCGTGCGTGCGTGCGTGTGTGTGTGTGTGTGTGTGTGCGTGCGTGCGTGCGTGCGCGCTTGTTTTTGTGTGTATAATTGTATGACCGTGATAGCTCTAACATGACAACGACAAATGTTACTATTTAAACACGTACAGCCCCAGTAATAATCGTCAGCTATTGCACGACATTTGAATTTACACCATCGCTTTCTATTCGAAACGTTGACGCGTGTTAAACGAGGTGATTAACCTTTCTACTAAAACCTTTTAAACGAGCGCCAAAACGAAATCAATCAGACGGATGGGACTTTCAATTCGTATGCTGGCGTATAAATAATAGCGCAATAAAAAATAATGGCTAACAAAATATAATAATAATCATGGCATCACGATCGCACGCAAAATATAAACCCCAACCCGTTAATTCGTATTATTATCATTGTGCGGAAAAGTTAATGAAATAACGTCAATCTCAAAATTATAACCACGATGAACCCGGCAGGCGCCGCTGTTTGTCGTTGCTTAGCAACAATTAGGGACGCTGTGTCCGTGTGGGAGCCACCGCGGCATCCGTGTATTTTTCTGTATTTTTTTGCTAACTGCAGCCATTACGGATGGTTCTCTAATTCCTCGGGATGGAATTGGAAACGGAATTTCTGCAACCGCGGCCGTTATGAAAGCATAAATTTTATTCCATTTCCATCGGGAAAACATACCTGACGCGTATTGCGCGGCTAAGGCTCTATTTTTTTTTACTTCGACGGGTAAACAATTCGTTAATGACAAATTCTGTGACGATTATTCTCAATCTCACAGTCACGTATTATTACAGCACAATGAGATTCATCCGTGGACGGGGGTAAAGGTTTACACAGCGCTGGTCAGCTCCTAATGGACCTCATATATCCTGATCATCCTTTATCTATTAGTAAGCCTTGCGTTATCTCCTTCCGGCACGCGCGCCTAGCGGCTGTCATCGTCGGATCCGAGTTTTCGTACACCCACCGTAAATCTGATCCGGTTTCGTCATGCAGATTTCCGCTATATCCAATCTGTTCTCGGCGCAGAAGAAAGGTCCGCCGGCGATGGCGCCGACGCCCATGACGATGGCGGACTGAGTCACGTGATACTGCACTGCCATGCGCGCTCCGGAAGCGAAGCCGGATGTGGAGACCATGTCCGCTCCGTATTTACCTAGTTATGGAAATATAAGAGCATCCGGCGTGGGTGAGCATCCATCAATACTCGAAGCCCACAGTCACAGCTTGGCCATCTACGCAGAAATCAACCTATACATGGTTCCCACCTCATGCACTTATAACAGAGACACGTGGCGGACATACCATCTGCGATCTAACAACTCGCATCGTCCGATCGTAAACTGCAGTAATGAAATGAAACGAAAATAAATAGTAAAACAGTCTAAAGGATTTAAAACGTTGGTGGTTGACTCGGGTGTGTATTTTTACTGTCGCTTACCAAGAGATTCCGCGGCAGATACGACCGACACAGCCGCTAGAATGCTGGATAAAAATCTAGCGATCAACATATCTATGCGTGTTCGATGTTCGCAGTGTGTGTGAGTAACTATACGTGCTACGTTCCTCGTACGCTCCCTGTCTGTCCCTCCACACTCACACACGCGCGGTTAGAACTAAACTATCAACTATCAACTATCAACTATCAACCTATCTTTCACGTTACTATCTAGCACGCACGCGCTCGAACGAAATCGTTGTTTGTGTTTCGCTATAAAAGCTGATAATATGCTCGTCATGCGAGCGTTGGAACAGGGAGAGCGTTCAGGACGCACACAGTAGCGCGCGTGCGTGTGTTTATTCGTATAGCTGTAGATAAAGGAGAGATAACGCAGCCAGCAGGCCTGCTGCTCACCTCACCCACCCACCCAACACCGCCTAGCAGGTGTTGAACAAGCGCGATTCTCCCATGCGAAGGAGGAAAACATAAGGAAGGAAAGTTCTCTTTGCCACCTCGGGAGTAAACTAACCGGTCAAATTGCCATTCTTACTACGTAAAATGCAAAAAATACAAGTAAACAACGAGAACGAAAAAACGCATAAAACATCGCACGCAAAAACATTTTTAAAACAACCCGCACAAAAAACCCTCACCCTTACACACACGATTAAATTAGCGCGTTAAAAAATGCTAACGTTAGTGAACGTTTCTAAAAAACATATTGTTTTACAAATCTAAAAAAAACTTCAAAGAAAACTAAAACTAAAACTAAAATTTAGCTAAACTAAAAACTAGAAAACTAAAAGAAAATTGCCCGTTTAACTTGCCATTTTTTACTACGTAAAATACACATCTTTATTCGTTTACAAATCTCCAAAAAACGGGAACTAAAACTAACCATTTAGACACAGCAAACACGACTAAACGTTTCAAACAACACACCGTCAAACGCACCGACACACCGAAAAACATTATTTACGCGTTTCCTGTAATTTTCGCACACGGACTAATCAAGCCCACAACACCTCCCCGCCGCCAAGCCTCTACCCTCGTAAACAATTACTGGCTGTCACACGCCACGTAGCCGTTTAATACCTCTGTCACTATCGCGGTTTACGTATATCTCGGAGAGATTCACGATGGCTTATAGGGCCGTGACTGTGTGATAGACAGCCTAATCACAAGGTTAAGTGAGATGCACATCAGCGCTCTTGTGTTTTTTTTCCAACGAGGGTTTTGACTGTGTGTGATCGATCAGAAGACCGAGTGAGATATATATATATAAACGTTCTAGTGGCGTTTCATTCTCATTTTAAGGCAACGTAGGGTGTTGACTGTGTGTGACTGATCAGAAGGCTAAGTGAGATTTATATCAGCGCTATAGTGGGATTTTTTTCTCGTTTTAAACTACGGGNGGGTGTGTGTGTGTGTGAGAGGGGGAGGAGGGGGTACGGGTAGTGCGACGGAAGCCACGCTCTAGAAGCTGCCATGCCGTCACTACAATAACTTACTATTCAGTACATTAATATTGATTATTATTGATTATTATTGATTATTATTGATTATTGATTTATATCACGGCATTAGCCGGTGGACCGTGGGTTGACCGTGTCCCAACCTGGGACATAGGGATTCAATCCAGAATGTTGTCATTTATTATTGTTATTATTATTATTATTATTATTATTAT
>NW_014578207.1:97538-98071 GCF_000485595.1 Priapulus caudatus
ACACACACACACACACACACACACACACACACACACACACACACACACACACACACACACACACACACACACACACACACACACACACACACAAATATATATTTCCGCTTGTCATTTCTGTATGGGGTAAAGCGCGCGTGTGTTGCCTCCCACGCCACGGCACGCGTGTAATAAAGAGTATCGCATGTTGACTTTCATCGCCATCCGTATCTCACATGTGATTCACTGTTGAGATTATATTCACCTCCCTATGTTACACTGCGCTATGCCGAGAGAGCGCAGCGTTTAAAGTTTGAAACTATTTCAAGAAACGTGATCGAACAGGTGAAGTGGAATGACGATGATGATGAGGAAGAGGAGAAGGAGGAGGAGGGGGAAGAAGAAGAGGAGCGGGAGGGGAGGCGTAAGTGGAGGAGGAGGGGAAGAGGAGGACGTGGAAGAGAAGGAGGAAGAGGAGGATGAGGAGGAGGAGGAGGAGGATGAGGAGGAGGAGGAGGAATGGGAGGAGGAGGAGGAAGAGAAGAAGAGGAGGG
>NW_014578207.1:99689-102799 GCF_000485595.1 Priapulus caudatus
CACACGTACATACACATACACATACATGTGTGTACACACGTACATACACATACACATACATGTGTGTATGCACGTACATACACATACACATACGTCATGTGTGTATTATGAGCAGCGGGACACCCGATACACCGATATATACACTGATACACGGATACACTGACCCTACAACCATGTAGTCACAGTACACACTCTCTATTCCACGAAGCCGATCACCTTCCCGCATTCATCGCTCGTGAATCAGCAACTACTTTTATCGGCGCCCGCATCTTTCTCTCTCTCTTTCTCTCTNCATACATATATATATACAGCAGTAAGTACTTACGTGGGATTGGCTAGCACGCTCTTCACTCTCCGGGAGTGAGCATCGTACAGTGTCCAGCCACAGGCGTTCCACAGACACCAGCTCTTCTTCACAAACATGTCGCTCGTCCGCACCGCTCCCCCGTCCACCGTCCTCCTCTGCCGAGAGACAATCACGAAACACTTAAATCAGTGTTTAGACACCAAGTTTGCCCTCCAATATTAATGTAAATATTTATCTCTTGATATTCTAAATGATATAATTGCCTTCCTCACCCCAGAAAATGTGTGTTTAGACACCATGTTTGCCCTCCTAAGTGGCCTAGAAGCTGGGATATTGGCAGTTATAGGTTTTTACATAGTGGCCATCTTGGAACCCAAGATGGCCGCCTTCCTCTATCTTGGAGAAGTGGCTCCTATCAAAAATTTGAAGCTAAGGCAATGGATATTACGTGGAAAAAGTTTGGTGATTTTATCAGGAATGCCCCTATTCTTCTCAAATCTGGACCTAAGCCATCCGACTAACTCGCACCTAGTTTGATATGCAGCAGAGAACTATAGACGGGCCTATAGCTGAGATGAGGAAGGGGAGGAGGAGAGGAGGATGAAAAGGAGAGCTTGGAGAGGAAAGGGCAGGAGAGGGGAGGGGGGAAGGAGGATGAGGGAGAGGACCCACCAGGGGACTGGAGGAGGAAAGAGGCATCTGTTGAGGAGGAGGAGGAGGAAGAGGAGGAGAAGGAAGCGAAGAAGAAGAAGGAGGCGGAAGAGGAGGAGGAGGAGGGGAGGAGGAGAAGAAGGGAAAGGAGGAAAATAAGAAGAAGAAGAAGAAGAAGAAGGCAAAGAAATATGAGGAAGGCAGCGGGATAGTTTCCTCCCTCCTCCGCTCTCAAAATAAAGTAGTTACTATAATGAGTACATGAACGAATACGACCTTCTCACCACGCGCTATTTATCACGCACACACACACACACACACACACACACACACACACACACACACACACACACACGAACGCACGCACGCACGCACGCACGCACGCACACAGTTTATACTAATGTGTTTTTATTTTCCTTATTATTAGTTTTATGTTAAAACGGAGTTTACGATTTATTCACATGGAAGAATAAAAAAAATATATATATTAGATATTAGATAATCTTCCTTTTTACTAGCTGACACATTTTCCTCGTACATTTACGTTAATTAATAATGAAAATATACTTTATCTAATAACAACAAAATAATATTGTCATGCAATGTTATTATACCATAATATAAATGTTTATATTACCGCTGAATAACTAATGTACTTTTTCGGAACGGTAGACTAGGATAAATTAAATAAAAATATTTAATAGCCGAATTCATATATAATCAGTTAATTGATTCATTCGATTTTAAATCTATAAAGGAATAAAATTTCCTAGTTTCACAATCAGTTCCCCCATCGAACAGTTCTTATGATTTGAAACGTCTCGAAATAAAACTTCAATTCGTAATGTGCCATCCAAAGTTTTTTCCCCGTAGATGTACGCGTCACATGCTGCGTCATGAGGAAAATATCGCATGTCCAAGGTTGGTTTGACGGTCGTTGCTGCTGCTGCTGATGCTGTTGATGCTGCTGCTGCTGCTGATGCTGTTGATGCTGATTATAATAACGGACCCTCTCGGCCGTTATAATTTTAGTGTTAAACTTAGAGAAATGTCACGACTATGTTAGAATTTAACTATGTATGCCATCAAGTCCTTTGGACAATTAAAAAACATAGGTGACGCTTCTTAGAAGTTTAACGACAGTTCAACAGCCTAGATAGAACGTAGGCCTGCTGTGAATCTATGCAATCTGCGGTAAGACACATAGGTAAAAATGTAGGCGGGGGATATAAAAGAGGCATAAAATCACAGGTATCACCCTCTTGTCCGCTCACCCTCTCGCCCTGAAGTCCAAAACCCGCGACCTCACAAGTTGCGCAAGACAAGTCAGGGAACGCAGTTTTGTAATAAATACGCCTTCTTGAGAAGTCAACATGAGCCTGAGAGGAGAGACACTCAGAGCAGAGACAGTCGGACTGAGAGCAGGACCGACAGCCGACTGGCTCCGGCCACGGCGGCTGGCTCATGAGGAGTCAGTCCACCTAGGACACCTCTGCCGTCTGGAGATTCTGAACCTATTTGGAGACGCTGCCATCTGGAGATGCTAACTGATGATCCTACTTGGAGAATATTACGTCACCGTTAGCACCTTACCGACCGACGACACTGCTCGAAGGATTCAACACAGGCCAGCCTCCACCCTCTACTACTATCTGCTAATAGGAGCCACCACTCGTAAGATCACCGCTACACTGATTGTCACTGACTATCTGGAACTATTCTGTTTGTTAAATATATATATACATTATTTTATACAGCAATTTCCTGGGTTATTTGCGCATTGATATGTGTGGTTGTTATCGACATTTGCGTAGCACATCAAGTGAGTCATTACGCCGTAGTGATTACCTGCAGCAAGCCTCAGGGCTTAGCTATAAGATGATGCTGCTGCTGATGCTGCTGCTGCTGATGATGATGATGATGATGCTGCTGATGCTGCTGCTGATGCTGCTGCTGATGCTGCTGCTGTTGTTGCGTGTGCGTGTCACGCCCGTGGCCCCTCTCTCTCCCCCTCTCCCCTTTCTCTCTCTCTCTCTCTTTCTCTCTTTTTTCCTCTCTCTCTCCCTCCCTCCATCCCTCCGTTCATCTCTTTCTCTCTCCGTCTCCATCTCTCATCTCTCTCTCTCTCTCTCTCTCTCTCTCTCTCTCTCTC
>NW_014578208.1:0-5202 GCF_000485595.1 Priapulus caudatus
GTGTGTGTGTGTGTGTGTGTGTGTGTGTGTGTGTGTGTGTGTGTGTGTGTGTGTGTGTGTGTGTGTGTGTGTGTGTGTGTGTGTGTGTCTGCGTGCGTGCGTGCGTGCGTGCGTGCGTGTGTGTGTGTGTGTGTGCGCGTGCGTGCGTGTGTACTTCAGAGCGTGTATATGCGGGGATTTATTATGGCTGTCGGATTCCGGCCCGCACGGTGCTTTTCATGTACTGTATGTGATTATTATAAGATATTAATGCTGTGATTATTATAAGATATTAATGTGATTATTATAAGCGTATATATAGTTTTGTGGCGTTTATTTCGTGGGATTCCGTCGGTGTTGTTGAGGGTTGAGGTGATAGAGAGAGAGAGAGGGGGAGAGAAGGAGGGAGAGAGAGNCTGATCGAGTGAGTAAGGAGCGAGCGAGCGTCTGCAATCATCGCTGTCTCCCGCAGGAGAGATGTAATGTGAAGCCGTGCATGCCGCGTGCGTGCATGCCGCGTGCGTGCATGCCGCGTGCCGCCGCGTCGGCGGAGAAATCGTCACGTGACGTCGCTGCATGTTACACTGCCGACCGCGGCGACAGCTCGGCTGCGATCCCAGCGTCACGTAGCGCTCGTTTCTCCCCCCCCCCTCTCTCTCTCTCTCTCTTCTCTCTCTCTCTCTCTCTCTCTCTNCACACACACACACACACACACACACACACACACACACACACACACACACACACACACACACACACACACACACACACACACACACACACACACACACACACACACACCCAACACACACACCATACTTCACACAAACGAGCCATTATCAGTCACAGACGTTGACTGACATGCAAATAGCAATAAAGAAAACTCGACAATGTCCCTCACTATCACTATGATGTGAAGCAAAAAATGTACTTATCTGGTGACGACGACAACGATGACGACGAATACAACGATGGCGATGACAACGACAATAACAACGACGACGCCGACGACGACGACGACGACGACGACGACGGCGCAGCTCCTGAATTCTAAACCATCCTGGAACATATTTCGATTATTTCTGAGGTTATATGAATGAGATACAAAACAATTATAGTGATTTGTAAAATATCTTAGAGAATCACATTTAGTACAGAGCAAGAGAGAATGAGAGCGAGAAATAGAGAGAGCAAGAGAGAAAGAGAGAGAGAGAGAGAGAGAGAGCGAGAGAGAGATAGATAGAGAGATAGAGAGAGAGAGCGAGAGCGCGCGNAGAGAAAGAGAGACAGAGAGAGAGAAAGCCGGCAGTGAAAATTGGATTGGTTTCTTGAAGGCAGGTGATTCAATGCCACCTGTGTCAACTGCGTATAAACGGACCTGTTGCGGAATCAGTGATGCGGTGCACGTGCCTATTGCTTATGTCTGTAATTAGATAAAAAATTAAAAAATATCAGGCGAATCCTCTCTCCCAGGTGCTCCCCGAATCCGGATCATACTCCCGAATTCTTGTCAGCGAGTGTCGCATTCGCGAGATATGTCGCATGTGAACCGTTGTCGTAAATTTGATTGTTGTGAAAGTGTCACATCATGTGTCGCGTGATCGGCTGGGTCCAGCGTGGGAGCGCGGTGAATGTGGGAGCGTCTTGTCTTGCTGGAAAGGCGTGCAAGCACCCATACGTGCTATTGGTTTCGTGATAGTGTCCACCAGAGCCTATATTATATATACCCTGTATACCGTGTATGTATATATATATATATATATATATATATATATATATATATATATATATATATATATATATATATAGTAGTATATATAGTAGTATATATATATATATATATATATATATATCAGTCTAGAGAAAAACACACAGACAGGGAAACAGCAGAAAAGAAAGATTTAAAGAGAGACCGCATGATGAGAGTGAGAGAAGAGAGACGGGGAGATGAGGGAAAGAGAGAGAGATTGAGGGAGAGAGAGAGACGAAGAAGGAGAGAGACTGAGAGAGAAGATGAGCAGAAGGCCAGAGAGAGGAGAAGAGAGAGCAGAGAGAAAACGAGCAACGCTCCTTTCTCCCCTTTTTTCTTTTGCCTTCTCAGTCTCTCTCTTCTCCCTACATCTCTCCCCCTCCCTCTCGTCTCTCCCTACCTATCTCTCCCTCCTCGTCTTTCCCCCCTCCCTCGTCTCTCCATCCTCTTGCTCTCTCGTTTCTCCCGCCACCGCCGCCGCCGCACAGACGATTTAGTTAAGGTAATTCGGCCTTGACACCTTGACACGCGGCCTTGATCAGCGCCCTCATAAATTTGAGAGTGAAACTTGATTACAGGGCATGCTTTTAGATTACAGCGAGTGTTTTGTCGCAGCAGGCGGCCGTACTCTCTCTCTCTGCTTCTCGACAATCTCGCTTGCGAGGCCGCCTACCTGCACGCCTTAATGAGAGGGGGGATGGGGGAGGAACGGGGGGAGAGAGGGGTAGAAGGAAGAGAGAGAGAGAAAGGAAGAGAGAGAGAGAAGAGAGAAGAGAGGAGAGAGAGAAGAGAAGAGAGAGCGAGCGAGAGAGAAGAGAGCGCCGAGAGGAGAGAGAGAGAGAAGGGTAGCGAGAGCGAGAGAGACGGCACCCGAGAGCTCACCAGCAGACAGAGACAGGAGACAGAGAGAGCAGAGAGAGAGAGAGAGAGAGAGAAGAGAGAGAGAGAGAAGAGAGAGAGAGGAGAGAGCAGAGAGATGAGGGAGAGAGAGAGAGAAGAGAGACGAATACAGAGACAGAGACGCAGAGACAGAGAGAGAGAGAGAGAGAGAGAGAGAGAGAGAGGGAGAAGATGCGCGCAGGCGAGAGACGAGAGCAGAGACAGAGAGAGAGAGAGAGAGAGAGAGAGAGACAGACAGACAGACAGACAGACAGAGACAGAGAGATAGGTAGTGATGGATGTAGGCCTATATGTCGCTGTGCGTGCGTACGTCGCGTGCGTGCGTACATGCATGCCGTATGTGCGTGACTACATGCGTGCGTGCGTACGTGTGTGCCGTGCGTGCGTGCGTTGACCGGCGGCTCAAACGAGCTCGGGTAGCTGCTGCGTTAATGCTTTCTTCTAGCTGCGAGCGCGTCTCACCCGTAGTACGTAGGTACGTGTCTAATTTCTCCGCCGTGTCGTCGTTTTCGTCTGCTGCGCTGCTCGTTGACATTTCTCGCTCACGTGGAAATTACATTGCAGCCATCCGCACCTACATCCACGCACGCACGCACGCACGCACGCACGCACGCACGCACGCACGCACGCACGCACAGACGCACGTACTCACGCACGTACGCACGCACGCACGCACGCATGCACGGCACGAGCGCACGCTCGCACGTACTCACGCACGCACGAGCGCATGTACTCGCGCACGCACTCTCTTTCTCGTTGTCTCTCTCTCTCTATCTATGTATTTATCTTTGTAAGTTTCTTTCTCCGTGTGTCTCTCCCATCTCCATTTCTCTGTCTCACTAGCTCGCCCTCCTTTTCGCCACCCCCTCTCGCTCTCTCGCTCTTTCTTTCTCTTTCTATCTCTCTCTCTCTCTCTCTCTCTCTCTCTCTCTCTCTCTCTCTCTCTCTCTCTCTCTCTCTCTCTCTATCACTCGGCACGTTTCCCGCCATTTAACGAAATATTGCCAGTTAGGTCGTTGCGGGAGTCGTGAAACGAAGCTCACACTCATTCAATTAGTTGAGCTCTAGTATAAGCTTAGTTTGGCCTCATCAAGCCGCAGCAGACGCCGTAAAGAAAGGAAAGAAAAAGCCGGCAAAGACGCATCTCTTGCTGGCCTCAGAATTACCACTGATGGGACGACAGCAGCGAACAGACACGTCTTAGAAATATTATATATATATAAATATATATATATATATAATAATAATATATGTGTGTGTGTGGTTTGTGTGTGTGTTATGTGTGTGTGTGTGGTGTGTGGGTGTGTGGTGTGTGTGTGTGTGTGTGATGTGTGTGTGTGTGTGTGTGTGTGTGTGTGTGTGTGTGTGTGTGTGTGTGTGTGTATATATATATATATACGTCAGCATCGCATGTTGAGCAGTGAGCGGCGGGAGCAGCGCAGTGTTATTGGTCGGGATGGGCTGTGTATAGTAGGCGTATTGCTGTATCGATAGCTTATTGATCTGCTATCGATTGAAATAGGTAGATCGGGGAAGGCGGGAGGTCGCGACTGATCTTCCAGGATTATCCTGGCCCACTGATTAGTGTGAAACAGACACTTGACTGCATGCACGCGTGCACGGACACACGCGCTCGCGCACGGACGGACACACACGCGCGCACGCACGGACGGACATACGCGCACGCACGGACACACGCACGCGTGCACGGACACACGAGCGCGCACGGACGGACACACACGCGCGCACGGACGAACACACGCGCGTGCACGGACGGACACACGCACGCGTGCACGGACGGACACAGGCACGCGCTCACGCACGGACGGACACACACGCGCGCACGCACGGACGGACACACACGCGCGCACGCACGGACGGACACACACGCGCGCACGCACGGACACAGGCGCGCGCACGGACGGATACAAACGCGCGCACGCCCGGACACACACGCGCGCACGCACGCACGCGTTCTATCTTGGTCACGGCAAACCTTGCAGTTGGGCGCGTGGATCAGTTATCTATACCTGATCCTGAATATCTGCTAATACACAGCTGTCAGTAGAGGTCGGTACTTGTTCACCTTAGCTACCGACGAGGCCGTGTCAGCGCACGAGCACGTATAGTAACTACATTATAGGCAGCAGTATTTTTCTTCCGGCAAAACTAGGTGAAAAAAAATTATGCGGAAAATGATCGCACGCGTGACGTACTACGGCAGGCGAGTCGGCGCCTTTGAAGTCGGCCGACACTTGCGCCGAACATTTCTCATCGAATGCGTTTCTGCAGCGAGGAAAGCTTCGCGTTGTTCGGTGGCGCCACCTGCAGGCACATATCGCTATTAAGTCGGCTATTAGCCAATGAAGGATGAAGCTACGCCGCAGGCTAAGGATTTGCGAAGTAGCGTATACACGGCCGTATAGAGGGGTTGTGTTTGCCATGTGCCGGCTCAGGGTTCGGCCATCCGCCGGGCAGGGCATACACCGGTTTATTAAAAAGAGGGAAGCTGTTACGTTAGTGTGTGTGTGTGTGTGTGTTCGTGCGTGCGTGCGTGCGGATGCGTGTGTGTG
>NW_014578208.1:7752-18458 GCF_000485595.1 Priapulus caudatus
ATATACAATGACGTTATAATATATGACAGGATCTACTCTAATAGCGTCGAGCAGTACATATTACAATATACAATGACGTTATAATATATGACAGGATCTACTCTAATAGCGTCGAGCAATACATATCACGATATACAATGACGTTATAATATATGACAGGATCTACTCTAATAGCGTCGAGCAGTACATATTACAATATACAATGACGTTATAATATATGACAGGATCTACTCTAATAGCGTCTAGCAATACATATCACGATATACAATAACGTTATAATATATAAAAGAATCTATTGTAATAGAATATCGCAACACATATAGATAACACCAGGAGTAAGATAATATAGGATTATCTTATATATCCTTATATATATCCTTATATATCCTTATATATTATATATCCTTATAGGATTATTAGGATATATCCTATAATATCTTACTCCTGATAACACTAAGTCTTGTTTGTTGTCTCGTCTTCCGTTTATGTAGTCACCCTCACCGGGAGCGTAGGAAGTTCATAATACTAATAATATATACATTGTATATAAAGTACATAATATAGATAATGAAGAAATACAATAATAATTATATGTACGCATATCTGTGCACGTTTTATATGAATGTTATATATAGCAGTTCATGTACATACTATGTAATATATTAGTCACTGCGTCAATCCTTGATTATAATTTTACGGAGACCGACCCGGTGCTCCCGCTGCTGTGGGATGGTACCCTTCCTATAGCCAACGGGGAAATTTCCAGCTTCATTTTGCCGGATCTAGGAGTGTATTTTCAACGATCCGTGGTTTTATTTCTGTAAATTCCGGGTAGAGATTCGACGGCGGGATGGTGTTATGACGTGCCAGACGCTCGGGATATGTTTGTGCTAACGGTATACCCACCCACGTGCCAAACAGACGGACGAACGAGCTGATACCCCTACACGCCCGGGCCGAGAGAGTGACGTGAGCACACAAAGCGGATTCGGCAGACGCCTGCCCAGACGGTGCATATTTTTTTCATATCGAGAGCGAGATTTAAACAGGCGTATTCACTGTTTTGATTAAAGAAGTTTATTTTCACTGAATTTTCCATGAACCCGCCCATCGCCTGCACTGTGGATGCGGGATAGCGGGGGAAGGGGAAGGGGGGAGGGGGATGGGAGCGAGTTGCCAGGCAAGTCTGGTTAAACATAACTCACATGCAGCGAAGCGGACGGTCGCTCATCACCTGAACTCACCCCTCCCCCCTTGCCCGGAGGAGAAGACCAAGGTTCGATTGTAAGTGCGGTTCGTGCACCTGACATTTATTGAATCGAGAGAGTGGGCTCACGAACCGCATGCTGATGTGCAGAAAGGAATCTAATGGATCATCTATCATATGGAGCTTTCATTCTTTATAAAGGGCCCGGGGATATATATCTATATATATATAATCAGGGGTTAATAATGACAAATTTATAATATATATAATATATTTAATTATTTATATATATATATATATGGAGAGTGCGCCGCCCCCCCTCCCATTCGTGACATTTACGTAATTCGTGACATTATTGGGCCGTACAAGCATTGCAGACCCTTAGACATTGACCCCGACCGTGTTCTGACTCATCAGCTGTTGCACAAATACGTCTAGACCGCTGGTTACCAACCGGGGGTACTAGTACCCCATGGGGGTACCTGGGAAGCCTCTTAAAACAATTTAAAAAAAGTAGTGCTATATAATAATCAGCGGGTGATTCAGGCATCTCTATCGACAGTGCCAACAAGTCATGGTTTTTGGTCGAGATCTAGTCCCCAGTTCTGAAAAATGTGACCGTCGTCGTGTATCGTGTAAACCGTCCAAAATACCGTGGCGTAACGCTGATAGGGTCTATGTCCCTCAGGGTACTGCCGGAACGTACCCTAGGTACGGTCCGGTATACCGGAACGTGCCCTGGTAACTATGTGATATGCCGGATCGTACCTCGCTTACTCCCTACCGTACCTTGACTGTCCCTGTTCCGCCCACTATACTGATGTCGCAAAATTTGAAATATACATACAGACCTGTATGATATCTTTATAAAGTTGAATTGGAGTATGAAACTGTGAAACCAAGAAGAAATTTCAACTTATATACACTGATGCGCGCAATCATTTTGCAAATATCGCGATGATCGGGAATGCGTTTTCCTTTCGCAATGTTTACGACATTTTCGCGCATTTTTGCGCGAGATTTTTGAAAGATGGCTGTGGTGGAACAGGAAAATTTGCATGATTATCTTAATGGGTTGGAAACGTATAGACTCGCTGACACTTGTAGAAAGGGTCGGGAGGTGAAATGTAACAGGGTAAGGGTTACGAATATTTTGCGGGAACGGACCGGAAACAAGGAACGGGAGCATAAAGCGGCGCGTTTCCTGCCAACAAGCAGAAAACGCGCTATGTAAAAGATACCTAAGGTACCTAAAGGTACCTAAAAGATGGTATTACGACATCGGCTGAAAGTCAGGGTGCGGTTTGAAGTAGGCAAGGTACGGTCCGGCATATTAGATAGTTACCAGGGTACGTTCCGGTATACCGGACCGTACCCAGGGTACGTTCCGGCAGTACCCTAGGGGACATAGACCCTATTAGCTGTAGTAACTCTAAGTGGTGATTTCGATAAGAACGGGTTGAGCGCTTGCGGTCGTCGGTGACTCACGATTCCAGTCTCGTCTCGAGCGACAGCAATAAAACCCCAGCAATAAAGGTCCATTCAAGGTAGCAGCAGTAGCAGCAACGGTATTTACAGCAGCAGCAGTAGCAGTATCGATATTAACAGTAGTAGCAGCAGCAGCAGCAGCAGCAGAAGGAGCAACAGCAGCAACAACAACAGCAGCAGTAGTAGCAGCAGCAGCAGCAGCAACAACAACAACAGCAGCAACAACAACAACAGCAGCAGCAGCAACAACAACAACAAACAGCAACAGCAGCAAGCGTAGCAGTAATCGGTAAACAGTTAGCAAAAACAGCAGCAGCATCAGCAGCAAGCATCCTAACAGCAGAAGGAGCAGCAGGCAGCAAGCAGCAGCAGAAGGACAGCAGCAGACAATAACAAACAAGCAGAAAGGACGCAGGCAGCAACAACAACATAGCAAGCAGTAGTAGCCAGGACACAGCAACAACAACAAAACAGCAGCAGCAGCAACAACTAACAGCAGCAGCAGCAACAACAACACACAGGGCAGCATAGCAGCAGCAGTATCAGCATCAGCCAAGGCACAGCAGCAAGCAAGAAGGAGCAAGCACAACAGCCAGCAGCAAGCAAACAACCAACAGCAGCAGAAACAACAACAACCAACAACAACAGCAGCAGTCAGCGCAGCCAAGCTAGCAACAACAACAACAACAGCAAGAAAGCACACTGCAGTAGCAGCAGTGAGCTCGAGAACAACCGGCCGGTGGGGAACGTGACCGCTAGAACGTGGCGTTCGCGAATCAGCTGAGCTGCTGTGTCTGCCGACTCATTTCTTAACACCAGAGCAAAGAAATGAATGCAACAAATAAAACATTCATTATCGTAATAAGAAAGTGAGACCTACGCAGACGAAACGCAAAGACTATCGTAACGACTAAGGGGTAAAGAATGCGAAAAAGCTGCTGAAAAGGTACCCAGAACACTCCGGTTATATTCACCAACCCTTAAAATACAAAAGTACCCACCACATCAGAATAATGCAGACCGGAGGTCTTTGCAAACTGTTTACTAAATATGTGCAACCAAAAGCCAGCGTCGCTCTCGTTTACAGCATGGCGTAACGAAAATGACGCCTGCACGTAAATTTGCGCACGTACAATAATGGGGTGTCCAGAGTATATTGTTGATAATATTGCATAGGCGAAAGCAATGAACTCATTCGCCTAGACTATGCTACGAGGCGCAAAAAAAGAACGCTGACGCCGTAGCACTCCATATATACGCTCAATGAGCATGACATGCACGCGACCGACGCACGCGACGAGTCACACGCATCGCACCACCGCACTACGCAGACCCCCGCACGCACACGAACTTATGTATGCATACTAACACAGACGTCCCCACACACACATTATTGTTGCATACGGAAACACACACACATCACGACTTTATGCAATGCATACGGAAATAACACACAGCGCACACACACACGACACACAACACATCACACACATCACAACACACACACACATCATCACACACACAGTACGCGCAACATATAAAATCCATTACATACGCACGCTTGCACATTTAATGGCAGCGTACTTGACGTGCGCATCATATACGATATATGTGCACGCACGCACATACGCACGCACATTCGTACGCATATATACACGCACATAGGCGTAAACATGCACGAATGCACGAACGCACGCACGCACGCACAGCACGCACGAACGCACATACACTTGCGCTTACACAGCTGTACGCATATATTCATTCACCGGTGCACCCGCCCACCCGCGCGCACGCACACATGCACGCGCTCACGCACGGAACTCATGCATTCACATCAAAACAGCCTCGGCACAACCCGACAATACGTAACACGCACGCCACAGCCTAGCAGTACGCACACGCCCGCACACACATGCCCGTACGAATGTACGCTCGCATACACCCCACGCTGTTGCCGCCGACCGTACGATTCGAAATCTTACGCGCGTCCCCGAAATACTAAATACACGCAATTAAACCACTGATCCCTAACGCACAGCACGAGCCTAGGCGGCCTTCCCCTTCGCACCCCCCTAAACGCCAGCCGGGCAGATGTCAGATTGAAACGAATGCAAGCGTACGTTCACACATAGCGCGGCGCGGTTTTGATATAACGAAATTAACCCAAACTCCGCTCGTACGTCCGGAGAAGCACATAAATAGTGGCGACGGGGTGTATATTTCACGTGCGTACGTGACGAACTGCTCGGGCCTGGAGGCGGCGTGTTTGCGTTAGCGCGACTTTTTTTCAGTTTTTCTCCTACGGACATTTTTCCGACGCGCAGCTGATCACGTATACCACGTCTCAGATCGACCAACCCCGCCGCCGGGGGTGAGGCGACGTCGCCTGCGCCGATGACGGTCACGTGACCGCCGATTAGAGCGCATCGCAACCTAACATCGACGTGGGAAAAAATCTGACGACACTTTTATGAACAATGGTTGTCATAGCAGCGTGGAGCCAGAGCTTGAGAGAGATGACAGACATGAGAGAGCCCTCGCGTATTCTCGGGACACCCCTATAGAATTTTTGGTACGACCGGAATAATCTTGTATAAAAGACGGTACGTAAGCGGTAGAGAGCACCGAAATCATCAGGCAATTGGAAGAACCGTTCCTGAAGAATCAGTCTCACCACAACTCCGACAGGCACCATGGGTTTCGAGATTCCAGAGCCATACTGCTGGGACGAAAGCTTCAAGGTTTTCGTAAGTATAGAAATATACTATTTACTTTTGTTTGTTTAATGTAGAAACACATTTAGAGATTAGTCTCGCAATAGTCTAATTGAATTAGCACTTGAAAGACTCCTTCTCGTAATATGAAAACACAACGTATCTTCTAATATGCCGGTCCGTCATGTAATATGTTGTGTGTGTACGCGCTTGTGCTTGAGAGAGGAGAGAAAATAGAGCGATAGAGAGACACACGCACAGACAGCCAGACAGACAGACCGACCACAGGCACTTGGAGCGTTTCAATAAAATATAATGCTAAATAAATACGAAATCTATTTACTACCAAAGTCTTAATGTTTCTCTACTCTCTTTCACCTATTATTGACGTTGTATTATTTCGCTGTTGTCTATAGTACGAGCAGATTGATGATGAGCACAAGGGTCTCTTCAAGGGCATCTTCGAGGTTGCCGGCGACCGTAGCAACGCTGCCAAGCTGAAGTCGCTGCAGGGTCTCATTGGCGCTCACTTCAAGTTCGAAGAGGTGGGTAGAAACCTCCCCCCCACCCTCCTCCCAAAAACAACATCTACCGCGATGTTCCCACAATATGCGCTCTGTATTATGCTGTGTGTATCCATGTACTTATACATTCACCGTAGTTTAATCGTAGCAACGTTACCGACGTTTCGACGAGTGTACGCATGCGTTGCTGATCTGTAAACCCCACAGCCATAATCGAACGTAGTAATTGTGTCCATGATGATCCGAATTCCGAACATTATAGTGAGCGCGAACGGCTTTCATTTATTAAAATCGTATACGCGTAAATCTAACGTAGACATTATTAGTTGTTTTAATTATGATTGCGACGTATTAACTGTACGAACGTATTGTTGGTTCGCAGGGCATGATGATTGCTGCGAAGTACGGGAACTACGACTCTCACAAGAAGATCCACGAGGAGTTCATTGCCAAGCTGGGCGCTGTCACCTGCCCAGTGAACGACGAGGGAATCAACTGGGCCAAGGAGTGGCTAGTAAGCCACATCAAGACCATCGACTTCCAGTACAAGGGAAAGTTGTAAACTATCTTTCTCACTCGCTTCATATGTCTCTTCCTCGATTCACATTAAAAAGCATCCTTCTTTGTAGTATTCTCAAACCAAACGTTTCGTCGTTTTTCTTACATTCTGAAATGCGACGGAGAATTTAAACAAAGTTGAATTTACATTTAACCTGTTCAAGAGCAATGGTGATATTAGGGCTTCATATGTCTGAATAGGACTCATATTTTCGTGTTTCCTATGTAATGTTAACGAGCACAGCGTCACCAGTGTTTGTTTGTACTCAGGCAACAGTCTGATGTTCTCAATTATTGTCGTTTAAAATTGGAGTAAACGCAAACCAGTATTTTTTACATGTAAATCTGTTGTTATAATTATTTGTTTTCTCTGACGTGTATGTGCATCTTATACTTACGACAAACACGCGCGCGCACATACACACACACACACACACACACACACACACACACACACACACACACACACACACACACACACAACAACACACCACATCTATATATATATATATATATATATATATACACTTATCGTTTATGATTTTAGAATACATGATAACAAAACATCGTGTCAATCCAACGTAACGTCAATCCGATTTCGTACATCGTGAAAAACACATAGTGCAAACATAAAGCAGAAAAAAATCATGCTATCTATAAAATATGATCAGGAGTCTATCAATAGTAGACTCCTGATATCATTGATAGACTCCTGATATGATCTAATAATATAACGTGATGGTAACCGATATGTGCGACCGCCTGGTCGCTGCTCGCGCACTATAATATTTACATTCTAATAACGTTAACAGCGATAGCGCATCTAACACATTAATTAGCGATTAAACACATCTAAGATTTTATATGTGAGACGCGAAACGACGGGAAAATAGATAAAAAAAAAGGGGTGACTACAACGACAGGGTATTTGCTATAGTCTCATAAATGGCCATCAATATTTCTCATCAAAGGCTGGGTATATGATTACCACTAGTACTTTTTCACCAACTTTGATAGCTCGGTATACGATAGCTAGAGATGTGATAGCTATCCGGGCCGCGAAATTTTTTTTCCCAAACGGTATAGAGTACTGAAGTGATGACGTCACGGTGGCATGACAACGAACCTACTGGTTCTACACAATCATATGCTCTGGTAACATTAACTGCGTGTCGTGTTTTGTACCCGATTGTAACCATCATTCTGAGAGTTATTATTGCAGTTTTTATAGATTTCCAAAGGATGGAAGTGAAAAGCAACGAAAAAAATAAAAATAAATTAACAAAAAATAATTTACACACAATTTTTTTTTAATTCATTAAATATTGTAAGATCGACTTGCTACCGATGCTTTACCGCTGTCTGCAGCGCACACTCGTGTTTTACGTACGCACAACATTTTCACGCAGTTAATGTTATGGAGCCAGTGGTTTGTGTAGAACCAGCCCGTACGTTGTCTTGACAACGTGACGTCACACTTCGGTACTCTATAACATAGCGAAGAATTTAGCGCCTTCTGATTGGCTGCTTCGATTTGCTTTGCCTTTGACAAGAGAACAAACGCCCATTTGTAAATGTTTGTTGGGTTTATGACCGCTAGATAAGTACTATAAGTCTTCTGATGTATTTTCCATGAAAGACACATATTTTACTCATTATTATAACATATAATATTACTATAATTGCAATTATTTGTGCAAATGTGTTATTTTCATCTTAATCTTTAGTTATGTAAGAAGGTCTGGGCTCTCGTAATATTACATACGTACGTATGTACACGCACTCGTAGTGCTTCGTCGCAGAGGAAGGAGCGAAGGGCTACGACCAGTACTACTAGAACTACGACGGTTCTATTAGTACTAGGGCTACGACGTACTAGAGCAATACGTACTCGTACTGCGTTGACGCATAGTAGTAGATTACTAAGTAGCGGTAGTAGTCGTAGCTAGTAGCCTAGTGTTTAACCTCCTGAGCGTCAGCACGAACATAAACAGAAACTCGGCAGCTATAAGTATAAGTATAAGCCTAGACTCTCTCATAACTTAAGATTAAGATGAAAATAACACATTTGCACAAATAATTGCAATTATAGTAATATTATATGTTATAATAATGAGTAAAATATGTGTCTTTCATAGAAAATACATCAGAAAACTTATACTTATCTAGCGGTCATAAACCAAAACAAACATTTACAAACGGCGTTTGTTCTCTTGTCTTGAAGGTTTTCTTCAGTCAAAGCAAATCAGTCAAGAAACGGCATGATATTTGGGTTAATTCACTCAAACCCATGTTGTTTTAAAGAAAACATACTAAAAACTACTTTAACCTAACTTACAGAAAGTTCGGGAAAGTTTTTGGTAGATAATTGGGAATTTTGGCAACAAGTCATGGAGGCTGACATCTTGCCAAATTCCAGCCAATCAGAAGGCGCCTAAATCCTTCCTATGTTATACCGTTTGGGAGAAAAAAATTCCGCATCCGGGCCAGTACAGCTTACCGATCATGCATAAATAACCTTCACTCGCTCGACAATACCTATTTCTCCGGTAACACTGAAACCTCCGGCGATCATTTTCAGCGTCTAGTTTGATAAATGCACCTCATACACACCGAACAAATGGCGTGCCTGGATTAGGAAAACCGTGCAAATGTCAGTGCCTAGAAAATCTAAACGATACTACGCTCGATTCCGCGAACACGTCATTGTACAAAGCTGCATCTACAGACCTTACGCGGAAACGTTACCTCTTGTTCTGCACCTATAGATCGGTCGTATATTATCAACTGATACTATATCCTCAGACGCGCATTAAATCGAACGGTTTATATCTGCTGTCATGTCAGGCGTTTAACACGCGGTGTTGCTTGCAGGGAAACTACAAACCTACAGAGTTCACTATAATGTCGCTGTCGCTGTAATATCGCTCACAGCGAGTGTTGGTGATCAAGTCTATGTGGGCGAGTAGTAGTACAGAATTCTCGACTGGAAACTCCCAGTGAAACTACAAACCTACAGAGTTCACTGTAATGTCGCTGTCGAAAAAATACCGCTCACCGTCTGTGTCGGTGACCAGAGAGACATGATGATACAAGATTGCGTGGCACAGCTTTGCTGTTGATCCTAAGCGCTGCGCGCGGATGAGACGCGCAGTTCCGCGGGATATGCGCACGCGACAGCGGAGATGTTCAAGTATGAAGCGCTGTCCGCAGTGGAGACGTGCGCCAAATTCGAGACCCGGCGCACGTCTCCACAGCGGTCAGCGGATGGTCTGTAGTTTTAGAAGATGACAATGATTATATATGGACGATATTCTAGGAATTGGAGATTATAAAACAGTAACAAACATCGCTCAGTCATGCTCCAGATTAGCTGAATCAAAAAGATTAGAATTTAATATGAACAAAACAAATACAATGGTTATAAAATTCACCAACAAAGAAAGGATAGAGAAGGAGATATTAATAGGCAACCAATTAATCAAAAAATGCACCAAATATTCATACCTAGGGGATTTAATTAATGATATAGGAGGTTATAACGATATGATGAGAGTCCGAACTGAAAAATGTAGGTTCATTATGAGGGAAATATTTTCATGGGCAGAAGAGCAAAATTATGGAAATCATACTATAGAAGCAAGAGTGAAATTATACGAATGCACAGTTTTACCTTCCTTCCTAAATAACAGTGAAACATGGACTTGATGGAAGAAGTAAAAATGTTGGAGAATTTCGAAAATGAGTGCCTGCGCAAAATAATAATCACGCAGAAAACGCAGAAAATGCATCGCATCGGCCCAAACTCCACGACAGATAAGCCGACAGGATGACACGACAGACTCGCTTATGGGCTCAATCTACGAGTATCCTAAGTGTACGAAGGTGCACTGCATGCAGTTTAGCATCGGCCTAGACTGGTACCCGGTCGACAGTTCCACACGCTACACTAACAGCGTCAGTGTAGCGAAGGATACTTGCCGGAGTGAAGGTGGCGAACGGGTACCAGTCTAGCATCGGCCGGGCATTTCCTTATTTACAAAAAGTAAACACAGCCCCATTCATGTCCATCAACGAAGAAGGCGAGGCTTATTCTGATTACGGAGATGCGAAAATTCAACAGAAGTACGTAGCGCAGTGCGCTAAACGACGTGTTATTTTCGTTGTTTTGCGATACTCTATCGTAGTAAACGGGTCTAGCTTAGCATAATGTCC
>NW_014578208.1:18468-20600 GCF_000485595.1 Priapulus caudatus
GGACATTATGCTAAGCTAGACCCGTTTACTACGATAGAGTATCGCAAAACAACGAAAATAACACGTCGTTTAGCGCACTGCGCTACGTACTTCTGTTGAATTTTCGCATCTCCGTAATCAGAATAAGCCTCGCCTTCTTCGTTGATGGACATGAATGGGGCTGTGTTTACTTTTTGTAAATAAGGAAATGCCCGGCCGATGCTAGACTGGTACCCGTTCGCCACCTTCACTCCGGCAAGTATCCTTCGCTACACTGACGCTGTTAGTGTAGCGTGTGGAACTGTCGAACGGGTACCAGTCTAGCATCGGCCAGGCATTTCATTATTGACAAAAAGTAAACACAGTCGGTATAGGAACTGGTCACGTCGGTGACGCCGCATTCATGTCCATCAACGAAGAAGGCGGGGCTTATTCTGATTACGGAGATGCGAAAATTCAACAGAAGTACGTAGCGCAGTGCGCTAAACGACGTGTTATTTTCGTTGTTGTGCCAAACTCTATCGTAGGAAACCGTTCTAGCTTAGCAGAATGCCCTAGTTCCTGAGATCGGCGATTTGGTACTGTGATGGGTGCCCACCTATAAAAATTCAAAGGGAGGTGCGGCGTAGGCTGTGATTGGAGGACACAAAGTGTCAATCTTCGGCTCGCCCTGGCATCATAGCCGCATCACGTCAAGTCTATGCGAGCGGGTCGTACAGAATTATCGACAATTTACTATAACTGCGGTCGAAACTTCGGCTGATCCCACTCGACAGAGAATAACGTCTACCCCTTTCCTAACCAGCATCTCGCTAGACCAAAACTGCGATTATTAGCTTGATAAATACAGTGCGTTTATCTCATTATAACTATTATAGACCATTATATAATGAGACAATAATTATACCTTATGTAATTACACTATAAGTTTCACTCGTGCTTCTTATAGAATGTGTTATTTAGCTATTCGTCTGTGAATTATTGCCACGTCATTCCCGATGATAGTAGGTAACGTAAATTAAAAGAATCGACAGTGACTGGATATGAGCGCAAATATCTCATTTAATGATATAATAATTGATCGTTACTATACAAGGTCAATGAAGATCATCTTTGACGAAAGGCGATGTCATATGTGGACGAAAATATGCTCCTAGAACGGCAAGCTAGCTGTATATTTCTCTTTTGTACCGAGAAACTGCAAATAGTATTAGCAGGATGCTAGCCAGTGTGAGCGACGACAAGTAATGCCATGAGATGTTATTAATAAGAGATAAAACAGAAGCGGTGAAATGTCAGAATCTACGTAACCAACTCACGTTCTGACGAACGTTGAGAGCGACTAAGATTACACTACAATTCCAAATCTATAAATAACTGGCGGGTAAACATCGAAATTAGCCACTCGTGTGTTCGCAAAATATTCGTAGAGATATTTACAGTAATTTGTTAGGAATACGATTCCTTGTTCGAAGTTTATATTTTGGCTACGATTTTGACACCGAAAGTGAAAATTTGCCAATTTTAAGTCCGCAAATATGCAGAGGAATATATATATATATATATATCGTACGTACATGCGCGCGTGCGTATTCGTGCGTGCGTGCGTGCGTGCGCGTGCGTGCGTGTGTGCGTGTGCATACGTGCGTGCGCGCGCGCGCGCCCGTGTGTGGTATGTGTGTGCTGTGGCGTGGTGTGTGCTGTGTGTGTGTGTGTGTGGGCGTGCGTTGCGTGCGTAGGTGCGTGCGTGCGTGCGTGCGTGCGTGCGTGCGTGTGCGTGCGGTGCGTGCGTGTGTGTGTGTGTGTTGTGGTGTGTGTGTACAGCTATTTATTACCTCCGCCAAAGTCAGCGAGCGGGCGAGTCATTTGGTGTCATTCACAGTGAGTCAGCAGCAGCGCGCTGACCCACTCAGCGTGGAGCTGGCAGTCACGCAGGGCAGCGAGTGGAGTCAGCAGCAACCGCCACGGCGAGCGCGCGAGTCAGCATCCGCCACCCCCCGCGGAGCGGCGAGTCAGCAGCAGCCGAGTCAGTCACAGCAGCCAGCAGCCGAGGCGCGAGCCCGCTCGTAACACAATAGCATGTTACACGCTGGCGGAGGTATGCTCCCGTGAGTGCCCTCTGTCTAGTTTTTGTAATGGTAATTATCTCTGCC
>NW_014578208.1:21667-22821 GCF_000485595.1 Priapulus caudatus
TTCACACGCACACGTGTAAGTTCACACGCACGCACGAACGCACGCACGTATACGTGCACACACCTTCACACGCACGCACGAACGCACGCACGTATACGTGCACACACTGACGCACGCACGCACGCACGCATGTGTACGTGCACACACCCACGCACGCACGCACGCACGCACGCATGTGTACGTGCACACACACGGACGCACGCACGCACGCACGTGTACGTGCACACGCACGCACACACTCATGCACGGCGACGCTTCTCTGGTATCCGGTCTCTCAGCTAGGTCTCCGTCTATATATATACGCGAGCAAGTTTCGCCGGACAAATTTTTCACCTTCACGTTGCTTTCATCGGTTGCAGGTGCCTGGTTCCTGCCGTCTGGTGGTTCCAGGCGTAAATATTAGATTGTAATAGTTTCAGCAAGAAATATGCGCATATAATGATATTTTCGTAGAAGATGGGCCGCCGCCTAGAAAACTGCTTTTTGTCGATGTGCTGCGCGCATGAATATTTTGCGACGCCTTCCACCGCCATCATCATCGTTGCCGCCGCCGTCCTTATTATCATCGCCGCCGCCATCATCATCGTTGCCGCTGCCGTCCTTATTATCATCGCCGCCGCCGTCCTTATTATCATCGCCGCCGCCATCATCATCGTTGCCGCTGCCGTCATTATTATCATCGCCGCCGCCATCATCATCGTTGCCGCTGCCGCCATTATTATCATCGCCGCCGCCATCATCATCGTTGCCGCTGCCGCCATCGCCATAATCGTCGCCGCCGCCATCCTCATCGTGCCGCTGCCGCCATCGCCATCATAGTTGCCGCCACCATCATCATCGTCGTTGTCACTACCGCAATAAAAATCAGTCCTCCGGTTTTCCCCATGTTTTTCTAAGTTAAATGATATTTTTGTTCTTGCTGTTTCGCGCTATCGCTGGCTCGTTTCAGTTGTTGTCCGGCTGAATATGTCTTAGGTATCACATGTCTTTCTCAGTCTCCCTTCTTACGTGTCTGACGCCTATCTCACTGCGCGAGTAAAAACACGCGAACTCTTTACATGGTTAACATTTTATCCGGACCTATACACTCACACGCACGCACGCACATACACACACACACATACACACACACACACACACACACACACACACAC
>NW_014578208.1:23567-25683 GCF_000485595.1 Priapulus caudatus
ATACACAAATTTGTCATTATTAGCTCCTGATATATATATATATATATATATATATGGAGAGAGAGATCATACAATATTAATGTTTAGTCATTTATAATTGTATCTCCCTTATCATGTGAAGAGTAGCGGTATCAGTGAACCTTAGAAAACTTTCAAGAGAGCTGAATTCCTTTCGCTTTCGAGGTCGTGTCCGTGTTGGAAACCATCGCTCACATTTTGACACGATGACACACAATTTAAATAACAATATTAAATATCGGTATCGATACTAATATCGATATAAATTGTATATATATTGATATATAATATAAAATATAATATCGATATAAAATATATATTATATCAGGAGTAGATAATAGAATCTAGATAATAGATCTAGAATCTATTATCTACTCCTGATTATATATATATATATATATATATATATGTATATATATATATTGATATATGATATAAAATATTATAATATCGGATGACAATATGAGGCGACTAACGAATTCTCTACTCTCGTCAGGCATTCATTCATGAGCTATTTCAGCCTACACGCGTGCGTTCATGCATCAGCCTTCTACAGGGCCGTCTCACGCGCAGCCGCCGCCACTGCCGTGCCAATTTGCTGACTTACGTAGCAAAAACGCCGCACTGCATGCGGTAGCCGCTGCGCTTCCCCACCGCCGAAGTTTTTCGTCTGCGTGATGTTTTTTGTGATGTGATGATCTTTGTGTAGAATAGTAGCGCGAACACACAAGAAGCGCTTAATCGATCTATCGATCTATCTTGATTGATCGATCGTGAGAGATGTTCTTTTCGCACTCGATCTCCCGTGAACTGCTTGAGCGCACCGGTGTTCTCACGCGTGAATCACACATCAATGAAGGCTGCAACAACCGACGGCTGCAGCAATGACTCCTGCCACCCCGGCGTCACACCTCAACCTGCTAAAACCGCAGCAACGCCCACCCTGTCTTATATTTCTAGATTCTAACTACGTAGACGATTTGATGGTCTTCTATATAGAAACGACGTCGAAAATCTTATTATAATAAGTAAAAGGGAATAAAATAAAAAGGGGGGCAGTATTGTTATCGATACACAGCGAGTGATGCTGGGTGAATCTACGTGGAATGATTGGCAGTGCGTGAAGGGTACACTGATTTATCGAACCTGGGGTTCAATGCGTGGTGAGATTTTTTTAAATATATTTTGGACATGGTTGCCGCTTATGCTACAGGAAGCGATGTATCCGCATGTGCGTATCTAATCATTCATTCAACCACATTAGGCTCTCTCGTCATCTAATAGCTGAAGCTGAGAATTAACAACGATTGAGACTCAACATCGGGATCCATAAATAGACGAGCGCCTTTTTAGGCGTATCGCAGCAACTCTGATCTGCACTTGATCACGTAGGCCATCCCCGGCCGCCTGAATTCTATCTCGGGGGTGAGGTGACATTAATATATTGCCGGCAGATACATTAGTCGCGACATTAACAACATAGTCTTAATAATCAACACTCGCCTTATCAGAATGTGGCTTAGAACGCGGATTCGCAGATAGCTGTGATAGCAGCGTGGGAGACAGAGCGTGAGAGAGCCCACACCTAGTCTCGGGACACCCCTATAGAATTTTGGATACGACCGGAATAATCTTGTATAAAAGACGTTATGTTGCCGATAGTGAGCACCGAGTTCATCAGGCAATTGGAAGAACCGTTCCTGAAGAATCAGTCTCACCACAACTCCGACAGGCACCATGGGTTTCACTATTCCAGAGCCATACTGCTGGGACGAGAGCTTCAAGGTTTTCGTAAGTATAGAAATACGTACTATTTACTTTTGTTTCCTGTATGAACACATTTAGAGATTAGTCTCACAATCGTCTAATAGAATTAGCACTTGAAAGATTCCTTCTCGTACTACGAAAGAAAGAGAGAGAGAAAGAGAGAAAGAGAGAGAATAAAGGCGAGAGAGAGAGAGAAGGAGAGAAAGAAAGAGAAAGTGAGAGCGCGCGCGAGAGAGCTAGAGCGAGAGAGAGAGAGAGAGAGAGAGAGAGAGAGAGAGAGAGAGAGAAGAGAGTTAACAGGGCCAAGGACTCGCACATCTAAGGACATTGC
>NW_014578208.1:30615-33174 GCF_000485595.1 Priapulus caudatus
AGAGAGAGAGAGAGAGAGAGAGAGAGAGAGAGAGAGAGAGAGAGAAAGTTAACAGGGCCAAGGACTCGCACATCTAAGGACATTGCCTTCGGGCTGGTGCAAGGAAAAAGTTAAGCGAATCTCCCCAGGGATTTACCTCAGCTTTATTCCTACACTTAGAGTTGACCTGTACATCGGAGCAATATAAGCACGCACCCCAAGTGGATGATTTTGCTACATCGGTCTAGCTATAGACCACTTTGTGCGTATTTTTATGCAGTCGAATTTATCATCACCGCAGGACTTCGTTCACATGCATTGTCTTTTAGTACGCTTATCACACAACAATGAATGGCCAGAGCTTTCTGTTTATCATGCCACCCGTATAAGATCAATTCTAAACAGAACGAGTTCAAAGATACTCGCAAATTCCCGCTGCCACATACTAAAATCTGCTAGCAAACGAACAATAAAACTCTGCGAGCATCGGTTTCATTCTGTATTCCGTGTGCTTTCCCACTCCGTCTGCACATAGCGAAGCGGGATTACATGACTCCAGACTGAGACAGACGACTATTTTAACAGCCGCGCTTCGTGTCCATGGTAACGATAATGTGGAGTGATATAGTGTCATGTTCTATCGGTTAAATCTGGCTCTGCCGGTTACAAGCCGCCGCGTACTGTCATCCGCTGTCTCCAGGTGTCACGTTGGTTGATTGCTGGTTTTTATTTATGGATCTTTTTCGTCATCGTCCCCGTTATTACGCAGCAAGATTTGTCCGTAACGTGCGGAATTTCCCACAATTTCGTGATAATGGTTGAATCATCGTGACGCGCACAACACAACGAACATTGCAGCTCACGGCTTGACAGCGCTGCGTTATGCGGCGAATGCTAGCAGCACCGTGGCAGCCGAGGGTGGGACGCAAGGCTTGGACAAACAGGAAGGTAGATAAAAAAAACGTGGAGATTAGAGCGCGATGTGTTTGTTCCCAGCAGTGGGGATGGACGGGGAAATACGTCTAACCTTCACCGCTCCGGCGCCTATAATTCGTCCTAGCTACGTGAGAAACGCGCTGCCGCTAACGTCGTATAACGCCCGTTGCTATGGCAACTGTCCGCGTCAAAATTTACGAATCCCTTGCTTGTTCGCCAGGGTTCGGCAACGAGGTAACATATACGCAATATTCAGCCCTCGCTTACTGTCCATTTAACGGGCACGCGTGCAGGTCGGTGGAAGGGAGAGCGGGGTTGAGTAAATACTATTTCATAACAAATCGATATTTGAGTAAACGCAATGTATCTATATATAGAAGAACGGTTTATTGTACAGCATAGAGAACGATGGGCTCTCGGCTCGTTAACTATTCATATATCCCGTTCACATCAGCATAGCACGTCACCTTCGCACCACCGCACTGTGTCCACTTGCGACTAAACTATATACCGGCTGTGTCATTTGCATAATGATTACATACGTAATTAATTCCGCACATAATTAATTCCGTATATAATTAGTTTACATTAATAATAATTACATTATACCGCGCCCGACCACGAGACACTGACAACAAGTGAGGGTTCACATCAACGGAGCATTCGCAACAATCGCAACAATGCGCAACAATCGCAACAATGCGCAACAATAGCAACAATGCACAGCAATAGCAACAATGCGTAGCAATAGCAACAATGCGTAGCAATAGCAACAATGCGTAGCAATTGCAACAATTGCGTAACAATCGCAACGATGCGTAGCAATAGCAGCAACGTGCAACAATTGTAGCAATGTGTTACAATTGCAACAATGCGGAACAATGGTTGCGTTGTAAGGGTAATTGGCGATCAATAACGTGGCACCACCATTTTCACACTGACTCATCACCCACAAAAATAGATAATACATGATTAAAACTGCCTAAATCTATAACGCGAAATACAATAAGAATAAGAATATGTGTATACTTATATTTGCGAAACGTGCTCACGCTTTCCTTCTAATCAGTTAATATATGTATTTTACACTCGTTGTTACTTGAATGTTATTGTAGGCACTCTCAGTATAGCATATAACTCTTCCTCATACTATGAGACTTATAAACCTCAATACAACATACACTTACCATTACGTTCACCAACAACCGAAAAGGTGTATTAACTCATGAAAGCATAATATAGTTACAATATTAACATTTTGATTCTTCCAGCGCAAAACCGATTTCTCCGATTGATGCGATTTCGATGGTAGTTTCGGCGATTGCGCCTGTGCTAGTAAACTCAGCTTATGTTATTATAGCTGTGGAAGTTTTTAATGTTTATTATTTCGACCCTGACGCATTCGCGCCCGGCATGTGGCGCTCGGCATGTTTAACTCCGACGTTCTATGTAGGTAGACTTTTCCTGAAATAGACAGAGCGATATTAAAATAGAATCGCACTAGTGTTAGTTCTACCTACTCTGGCAACTTTCTCTCTCTCTCTTGCGTGCGCGCTTTACGCCTTCCCGTCTCACTCTATCCCGCCTCTCTCTCTCTCTCTCTCTCTCTCTCTCTCTGTCTCTCTCTCTCTCTCTCTCTCTTTC
>NW_014578208.1:33741-41533 GCF_000485595.1 Priapulus caudatus
TACCGGACCATAGTTACCGGACCATATTTACCGGACCATATACCGGACCATAGTTACCGGACCATAGTTACCGGACCATAGTTACCGGACCATATTTACCGGACCATAGTTACCGGACCATAGTTACCGGACCATATTTACCGGACCATAGTTACCGGACCATAGTTACCGGACCATACCGGACCATAGTTACCGGACCATAGTTACCGGACCATAGTTACCGGACCATAGTTGCGCGGACAGTATACCGTACGTGAGTGGAGTTGAATATAAGTTACCTCGCCCTGGACAGACACGAGTCTTGTCTCCATGTTCGCACCGGATCCCCACGAGGGCGCCCCCTGCCAGACCAGCTGGTGCGGTGGCGCTGGCGTCGCATCGGGGCAGTTTGCCCAGATGACGCACGTGTTGCCTTGGTCGAGTTTGAAGAGGTCGGGGAAGGTGAAGGAGAGCTGCTGTGTAGGGGTGAGCCAGCGTTCCAGCCGCCAGCCACCCATAAACTGATGCTGCGACGAGAGGAAAGAAACAGATGAAAGGATACTGGAAATTGTAGACAGTGGTTACACTTCGACACACTTCGACGCACTTCGTCAACATTCGTCATATTTCGTCCATATTATGTGTCATATTTCGTCAACATTCGGCATATTTCGTCACACTTCGTCAATACTCGTCACACTTCGGCAAGCCTCGTCACACTTCGGCAAGCCTCGTCAGGCCCTGTACATAAACGTCCCGGGACGCGATGAGTTCTCTATTTAGTTTAGCCTGTCATACCGATCCAGCTAATTTGTTACTACGGGAACCACAAAAACCGCTAGCCATTCAACGAGCGAGTTTCTAAGACACACCCGAAACTCGTAGCACACCCGAAATGATCACGTGACCGGACAGCCGCAAATACTCGGCTGCTGCTTGCATGAATAGTTCAGGAGTCTATCAATATTGACTCACTCCTGAATACTTCACATTGATTCAGGCTGAGATGTTTGCTGCTGTGTGCGAAGCTAAAGTTGAATGCTCGAGACGTTCTGGGTTACTCTCTCCCTACGCTTTCAGTTTCACTTCCCCTTCCTCTTTCGCCCCCTCCCAGTCTCGTTGTCTCGCTCTTTCTATCTATCTCCCTCTTTTATCTTACCATTCTCTCTCTCTCTCTCTCTCTCTCTCTCTCTCTCCCCCCTCTATTTCTCTCTCTTACTGTATCACTCTCTCTCGTTCTTACACATTATTTTCCCACCCTTTTTCTCTCGCCTTTTTTCTAAATTGATCGATCTCTCTCTCTCTCCATCCCCTTTCTCTCACTCGCCCCAGGCGCCGTTATATTACCGTGTGTCTTTTCCAGCTCGCGTTCTCTAACAGAATGTATCGCCCCTCAGGGTCCACCTCGGCAATTGAGACTGTCCCCTGATTGTTTCTGAGTATGTGTGAGCCAGTTGCATGCTGCCTACCGTCCCACCTGACAACGAGCGCCGTCTCCCATCTACGCGTCGGTCGTGGAACGCTGCCTGCAATTTCGAAAATCGCAAACGGATCGCATATTGAGAGGGTTATTGTATAGTGAATTAGTATTTAGTAGTCGTAGCGAGCATTCACACCAAATGATTCATAAGCGGGTGTTGACACTCGCATGAGTCTATCAGCTGAGTAGAACCGGTAGCTCAAAACCTCATGAATGGCGTTCACCGCGAATGGCACCCAACCCTTCGACTCGTTGATATGCAACTCGATACAAACTCGAGTCCATTTTTCGTGAGGCGAGTAACTTTAAAGGCGAGTAGCGACCGAGGTACCCTATATATATGGTTCGCAGGGCATGATGATTGCTGCGAAGTACGTGAACTACGACGCTCACAAGAAGATCCACGAGGAGTTCATTGCCAAGCTGGGCGCTGTCACTTGCCCAGTGAAGGACGATGGAATCAACTGGGCCAAGGAGTGGCTCGTAAGCCACATCATGACCATCGACTTCCAGTACAAGGGAAAGTTGTAGATTTTGTCTCACAGAAACATTTATTTACTCATGCAAACTTTATTGTTTTACGCCTGGTATTTTCGAGCAACCCTCTCGTGATATTCTCTCACCATGAACTATTGAGAACATCCAGTGAACACTAAAATTCTAAATTATTTTATATTACTCTTAAAATCAGAGCAGTAGGTAATCTCATATAATTATTATCTATATTGAACCACGGAAACAAATCTATTCGTCTTCTTATGTGTAATCTATGTAGTAGACAAATTAATAAACTAGTTTTCATCTATACCTCACGTATACGTATGTCTTTGCTTCTTTAATTTGTCGATGTTGACAAACTTTCCTGTATTTTCACGCTGTCAGACAAGAACTTCTGCATTATGCAGTAAACGTGTTACCATCGTACAAAGCGCGCGAATGCACTACATACACAAACAGATGCGATCAAATGTAACGGATACCGTTACAACTAAGATTGTTATAGCCATCGTTAAACGCTACATGTCGACTATATAAACATTTTCCCAAGGCACGTCTGGGAAGTGGAGACGTCTGGATCGTCTGTGTACGTGACGTAGATCCACTACTGCTAAACAACTGCCGCTAATGATGTAGGGGTTCAACAAGCAGGCTCATCACTCAATACCATTACGATAAGAATTAAAAGTGAACTTTTTTTTTAATCTGAGCGCGCAGCATCTGCTAATAGCGTTAGTCCTAAGAGGCTAGTTTGTGTAGGGTGAAATCCAGAGGAGAACGCGAATTTTATACTGATGGTCAATAATTGCAACTATAGTTATCCTGTAGTATATATGGTATAGAATACATGTATATATATGCGTGTATATATATATATATATATATATATATCCTAAACCATGTATATAGACATCAATACACCGGGAATCAACACCGGGATATAGTTTGCCAAAGACATATCAGACGGTGGGTGGGTGCCGAGCGAACTTGTAGCAAGTTCAGCGACGCAATTAACCTCCTCCTGTAGTAACATTTAGGAATTTATTATTATATATTACTTATAGCGACTAAAAACGAAGTATACACAGTGACACGCCTCTAAATATAACATGACCTTGACATCTAAATTGCAGATAAACATTAGGATAACATAATACAGAAGCATACCCACGTTTTTAGACTCGTGTTGAAATGAGCTGTCTGCAAGTAGCTAATGTCGTTCTCCTTCAGAGTTGTAGCTCTATATTTAGGTTTGTTGGCATTCAAGTTTAATCGTTCATATTAATATTACCAGGAGTAGATAATAGGGAAGGAGTGTGACATCAATAAACAAGGGAAATTTGTCATTTACTAGCCTTAAAATACCTACGATTTACTACGCGTAACTCATCCAACTTGAGCTCAAATCTTACACAGTACATTCGCCTAGCATCGTGCGAAATCGTTTCCTCGTATACACCAGAAATCCGGAGATACAGACTAAAACGTACAACACGATTATCTATTCTTTGGCCATCAATCCGAAAGTATTCCCCGCCGTAGGTATTATAAGGCTAGTAAATGACGAATTTTCCTTGTTTATTGATGTCACACTCCTTCCCTATTATCTACTCCTGATATTACTAACAGCGAGCAGTTGTTATTGTAACGGACACAAAAAATGAGAGAATCTAAGTTACGATTATACGAAGAATAGAGTGCGTGCGTGTGTGTGCGTGCGTGCATGCGTGCGTGCGTGTGTGCATGCGTGCGTGCGTGCGTGTGTGTGTTAACACATTATCAAACTCAAAAAAGTGTATTTAAGGAATCAAGTGATCAAGAAATGAATAAATCACAGATCACAACATCTCCTTCTTCTATTGCTCGGTGTCGCCATCTGTTGGCCACATGTGGCCGTAGCCTGAGGAAATCACTAAGGGGCATGGTCATGGAGCCAGCGGATGGGCGCCGCTCCCAGTCAACGTACATAGTATGCCGATGGTTTTCAGCATGAGTAGATAATTATTTACACTTGTTTTTAGGTTAACACAAAATATACATGTACGATTATCGGTAGATACATGGTATGCGCAAACTCTCGAGTCTGGCCATGCTGTTGGAAAACCTTAATTATCATTATTAAAATAAAGAGGCGGTATTCTAGCGATATAATAGATGTATATGATAAAATTCTATCAGTAGACCTCTAAGAAAATAGAATCCTAGAAATAGGAATATAAATTTGCATATAAAGTGGCGGCTGTATATACCAGGCAGTACACAATCTGGCTACGTTAGTGTGTTAGCGCATACGCAATATCTCGCCACAGGAGTTATATTTTGCCATAAATATGAATTTAATATGGTTAGCGGGTATCGCAGCATAGATTTCTGAAATAAATTCTGATCAGTAGACCTGAGTTTATAATTAGCAGAGCGCCCTAGCCTGTAGGGTGCAAAACTCCTACTTCACCCCTCCAGTCCAGCCCCAACCTCTCTTGTGCCTAGCTAAACCTTTTTCTTTTGATACCGTCCATCAGCTATTTTCCCTGTCGCCTGTCCTTAGTCTCCCACCCCTCTCTCACTCAGCAAGCTATATTATGCAGTTTGCTTCAGTACGTTCTGTGCGCCTGAAACAGTCCTCGCGCATGCGCAATATCTCATGAGAAGAATAATATTTTGCAAAAAATATACATTTAAAATGAGGAGCAGGTATCTTAGCATAGCTTTATATGATAACATACCATTCGTAGACCTTACTTAATAAATAGGACGAATACCTTGCACGTAAGGTGTCCGCTGCATATGCCAATGAGTACACAATCTGGCTATGTTCGTGTGTTAGCGCATGCGCAATATCTCACTACAGGACTTGTATTTTCTGATGAATATGTATTTAATATGGTCAGGGGGTAGCTCAGCATAGATTTCTGAAATAAATTTTAATATGTATTCCTGTGTTTATAATTAGGAGAGCGCCCTAGCCTGCAGGGTGCAAAACTCTTACTTCATCCCCTCCCGATTTCCCACTACCTTTCTTACCCCTCGCTTAAACTCCTTAATCTTCTACCGCCCTCAGCTATTTTCCCTGCCGCCTGTCCTCAGTCTCCCACCCTTTTTTCACTCAGCAAGCTATATTATGCAGTTTGCTTCAGTACGTTCTGTGCGCCTGAAACGGTGCTCGCACATGCGCAATATCTCATGAGAAGAAGAATATTTTACAAAAATTATACATTTAAAATGAGGAGCAGGTATCCCAGCAAAGATTCATATGAGAACATACCATCCGTAGACCTCACTTAAGAAATAGGACGAATACCTTGCATGTAAGGCGTCCGCTGCATATGCCAATCCGTACACAATCTGGCTACGTTAGTGTGTTAGCGCATGCGCAATATCTCACCACAGAAGTTATATTTTCTGATGAATATGTATTTAATATGGTCAGGGGGTATCTCCGCATAGATTTCTGAAATGTATTTTTATATGTAGAACTGTGTTTATAATTAGAAGAGCGCCCTAGCCTGCAGGGTGCAAAACTCTTAATTCATCCCCTCCCGTTTTCCTACTGCCTTTTTTAATTTGCCCCTCGCTTAGACTCGTTAATCTTCTACCCCCCTCAGCTATTTTCCCTGCCGCCTGTCCTCAGTCTCCCACCCCTCTCTCACTCAGCACGCTATATTATGCAGTTTGCTTCAGTACGTTCTGTGTGCCTGAAACGGTGCTCGCGCATGCGCAATATCTCATGAGAAGAATAATATTTTGAAAAGGTTATGCATTTAAAATGAGGAGCAGGTATCCTAGCATAGATTTATATAATAACATACCATCCGTAGACCCCACTTAAGAAATATGACGAATACCTTGCATGTAAGGTGTCCGCTGCATATGCCAATCAGTACACAATCTGGCTACGTTAGTGTGTTAGCGCATGCGCAATATCTCAGCACAGAAGTTATATGTTCTGATTAATATGCATTTAATATGGTCAAGGGGTATCTCCGCATAGATTCCTGAAATTAATTTTAATATGTAGACCTGTGTTTATAATTAGCAAAGCGACCTAGCCTATCGGGTGTAAAACCCCTTCTTCACCCCCTCCCGTCCTTCCCCTACTTTTCTTGTTCCTAGCTCAGCCTCTTTCTTTTGACACCGCCCCTCAACTATCTTCACTGTCGCCTTTCCTCAGTCTCGCACTCCTCTCTCTCATTCAAAATAATGTTTTATTCACTTGATAGAAACCAGCAATGCAGCTGTTTATCCTATGGCCACATGTTGGCGGATTTAGATATTATTAGTTTTGCGTCAGCTAGGACAATCTATCATCATTGAAAGGAAGCATCGCGCTTTACTTTTCATGTATAGCAACCGCCACGAGTATTTGCTGTTTATTTGAAAAGCATTTCAGTGAAATTTTACTTGGTAGTTATTATGCATGCGCGAACACATATCTCCCGCTGTGCTACAGAAAAGTCTGGGACGAATAGACATGTTATGATTATTAAATTGATTAGTCCGTATATGATCTCTTTAGATTAACCGTACTATTTTAACAAAGTACCATTTCCAGTATTTTATAAATGACTTGGTATACAGCTACGTGTGCTATGTAGGAAACTTCGCACCCTGCTCGGCGATTTAAATTTTATTATCGTTATGCTTGCTGGAAAACTTTGACACTATAATTGTTAAAAAGAGACACCGGCATTTATTTTCATGTCACGACTACTGTGACGAGTATATGTTCTTTATTTTAAACGTATAATTTCAGGAAAACATCGATTTAATCGTTAGATCATATGCTTCCTCAAACAATGATATTGGTGGGTGTGTTGATGTGGAACACTGGTTTCACATGCGACTGTATGATATTTTACACCTATGTTATGGCTATTTACATTTCCTACGCTTTTATTTTTTCTTCAACATCTATGGTGGTGTTGGTATCCCCTCTTGCATCACACCCTCATAGAGCTTTCTATGAGTGATGACTTAAGTAATTTCAGTTACCATTCTGGGGGCTCCATGCGCACCATGTGTTCCCTATACCACGCTAGCTCCCTCTTCAGGCCCTCGTTGACACTAATCGAGTTGGCCAGCTCAGGTCCGTACTCTGATATCGCACGTCGAACTTCAGACAGCTATAATAGAATTTCGCAAGTTGATAGAGCGGATATATTACACGGTAGGCGAGGACAGCAGGGGATGTCCGCCTCCACTCAAAGTAAGGTGTTAGTAGAAGATACTACTGGAGTCTCTTGTTTGACCGCCACACACAGGCCTGATCATATAGTCAAGCCATAATAATATAGTTTAATCTCATATAATACATGATATATATAGATATATATATATATATATATATATATATATATATACTGTCGCTAGAATCGATGCATGCATGAGATTTATTCAGAAGCAAGCATGTCTTAAAATTAAAAAAGAAACAGGCAGCCCGCTGTCAGTAGCAATGATAATAATGACAATCAATCCAACGCGTCATAAAATGCGCACGTGTTTTAAAACATGAGTCATTTCCTCTCGTCATGAGTTAAACATTTTAGATGTTCTAACTACATTCAGGACGTGTCTGACAACGACATACGACGCTATAGGCACGAAATGACTCACCGACTACACTCTTACAAACTTGCTGTTTGAAATCGTCGCCCTTGCCTGGCATGTACATGTAACCTACTGTGTCTTCCACCACCGTGATGAATTGTTGTGTCTTCCTCAGCCTGGAAACAGTGAGAAATCATCGCATCAACGATTTACATAAACACATGACATAATATGTTATCTATGTTAATGTCTATATATACATTTAGATATCGATATCTATATCTATATCTA
>NW_014578208.1:41558-47754 GCF_000485595.1 Priapulus caudatus
AGGAGGAAGGAGAAGGAAAGGGGGGCAGAGAGGGAATGAGAAAAGAGTGTTAAGCACTAAACGACAAGGCAGGAGCGAGACAAAGGAAGAGGGGCAAGTTGGAGGAGGAGAGAGGAGCACACACCGACAAGGAGGAAATAGAGGATCGGAGGCAGGAAGGAAGAAGAAGGAGCGAGAAGGGGAGGAGGAGGATGAGGAAGAGGTTGCGAGAGGAAGCGAAGACAAGAGGAGCAGAACGAGAGGGGAGGAGTAGGAGGAGGAAGGACAAACACGAGCGAAAGGATAGGGGATGATACAGAGGTAAACGGGAGGAGGAGGAGAGGCAGGAGAGGAGGAGGAGGAAGAGGAAGGAGGAGAATAGAGGAGGAGGAGGAAGGAGAAGAGGTGCAGAGAAAGAGTGTTCCTCCTCCTCCACGTATCCCTCCTACACAGCCAGCACACACAACGACGCTACCCCTCCTCCACCCACGACACTACCTTCCTCCAGACCAGCTCCTGCCTCGCTGCACTACCGACATCAAACATACACACACACACACTACACACACACACGACAATACACACACACACACAGCCAAGATCACACACACAACACACACGACAAGGTCCACACACACAAACAAAGCCACAGAGCGCACATCACACATTCTATAGCCCATAATTTGTCATTATACGCTCCTGATATATATATATATAGTAGGAGAGAGAGGTTTTATTTATTTATTTATTTATTTATTTATTTAAGGTCGGTACATTGGTAAAAGATATATCAACATGTGCTTGCAAGCTCCTCGCCGTCAGTGCAATAAAAAAACATATTAAAAAATATTAAAAATGCAATCTTTACCTGTTTATTCAGATGGTCTAACTCTTGTTGTTTCATGTCGCATTCTCGGTTAATCGCACTGCGATCTGACGCAGTACAATGTGTCTCTACCACCTCAGATAGCTGTAATAGATGAAATAACGATAATATGTTGAGCCTGAAGAGACTGCGCTACAGTCTACGCCTTGCTAACGCATTGGTGCCGTATGCTACATTATAGGGACATAGAGACTTACACTTATTCAATTATAAAGCAATGTATATTCAAATATATTAGGCAATGTTGAACGAAATTCTCTATGGACAATCGCGCATGTACTCCTGCATGTCTTTATTGCTTGCCAAACATGTAATTTTTTCGTTACGCGTGTATTTTGTCGTTTTCGAGTTAACGTGCACTCAAACATGTCTAGCGTACACTATAGAAGCTGTTGCCCTAATATTAGGAAGCTCTGATATCAGCCTTGATATTAGGCAGGTATAGCGTGGTGAGGCTGGTCGGTGATGACGTCATACTCACGATGGTGTCAAGCTGTGGAAGCCGCGCCTGTCGCATGATAGACAGGATCTCCTCTCTCGTCAGATGTGTCGCTGCAGCCGCCCTCCTCTTAGCGATCTTCTCTCTGATGTTTTCTTTGTCCTGCGCACGAAATTCGCAAAGTTTCTCCGATAACTTTTGTTTCGATTTTGATTTTATGTTATTTGTTCAATTAGGTAATTATCAATGCATGCACTGCGAACGATATGTGTAATTATTATAGCATAGTTCTATTGTAATTCAGTGCACACACACGCGCGCGCTTACGCACGCACGCACACACACGCGCGCGGCCACGTACGCACGCCCATTCACACACACACACACGCACGCACGCATGCGCGCACGCCAACACACACACCACACACACACATAAACACACACGCACACACGCACTACACACGCACTCACACACACACACCGCGCGCGCGCACCACACACACACACACAGCCCCACACACACACACACACACACACACACACACACCCACACACACACACCACACACACACACAGCACTGCACGCACGCCCGCAGCGGCATGCACGCACGCACACACAGCACACACACCACACACACAACACACACATACACGACACAACACACACACGAACACACACAGCACAACGCGGCGCGCACAACACACAACCCACACACAGCACACCACACACACACCCGCCACACACACACACACGACACACCACACAACACCACACACACCACCAGCACAAACATAATTAACATCTTAATTTATTCCATCTGCTAACACTCGATGATATTTAATGGCAATGATGATACACGACGATGCGATGATGATGATGAGATGATGATGATGATGACGACGACGAACGTTGTGATAGCCTGACACCCTCACCTGCCGTTTTGTTGTCTGACATCTGGTCGTCCGCAACGTCTGCAGTCTGCTGATCTGATCCGGGGGGGCGGGGCGATGCAGTGGCTCGCATGCGCTCTTTGCTTCGTCACATGCCGGGCAATCTGTCAGGACGCGTAACGCAGTTGAAGCAAAGCAAAGAAGCCAACAACTAGTTGTGCGACATGCGACTGTCGCATAGATAAGTAGCAGGATGCTACATTTAGCTTAGCGTGTTAAAAGGTCTCAACGCCTCAGACAATATTTATCCGAAAATCATTGACATCGTGTCGAATCGTTTGATAAATGCTTCCTTTCGCTACTTCGACATTTTGTATATTCGACATTTCTTAGTACTTGAAGCAATCAAAATTTTCTTAATAATGAATCATATTGATCCAAGCATTAGCCTATGCTGTAATTTGGTGCTTGTCAATTTAGTGACCTTGTATCATTCGTTTCTTGTGTTTAATGATGTCCTGCTCTTTCGCCGTCCTGGCTACGCACTCAGCCTAAATTTTGGTAATTAGCTTACCAATTTAATTAATCTTTGATGATACCTTCCTCTTCCCATCACCTGACGCTCGTCCTGCGTCAACGACATCGGGCTGCTCGTCGTACGCCCCTCTATGTGATTGAGCGAATCTTTTGTTTACATGTCGCGACGCTGCCGCCGACAGCGCTGTTTCAGGAGTGACTTCCAGCCTGCGTCCGCTCCACCCCTCCATCATGGCCGCCCACGCTCACTAAGCGTGCTTATACTGCGGGAAGAATTGCGTGAATAAAATACCGCTCCATCCGCGCGCGGGAGTCCAACATAGGCGCATGGAAGCCGGCGGAGATAAAGAAAGCGATGTGATATATATCTTCTCTCCCTCTCTCTCTGCTCTCTCTCTCCTCTCCGTCTCTCTCTCTCATCTCTCTTTCTGTCTCTCTCTCTCTCTCTCTCTTCCTTTTTTCTCTCTCGTCTCTCTCTCTCTCTCTCTCGTCTCTCTCTCTCTTTCTCTGTGTGTGTGTGTGGTGTGTGCGGTGCGTGCCGTGGCGTGCCGTGCGTGCGTGCGGTACTGCGCGTGATCTAATGCTTTTCAGGCCGGTGCTTATCATGCCTTGCGTGTATTTTCTCATAGATATAGCAAAAATCTTTTGTATCTCTATTCCTGCCCTCTATATTCTATGGTATTCCGATCACGCGTACAGGCCAGTGATCTAGGCCGTCTCTCAACTACGAGAGTGCTTCTGGTAACGAGAGCGCAGATTCCACGAATTCCAGGCACGCGACAGGCAAATTGCTTTACCCACAAAGCTGGCTGCTTCTGCTTCTGCTCACTGCTGCTGCTGCTCGTGTTGCTTTGCTACTGCACTGACTGCTGGCGGCGCTGATGCTGCTACTGCTAGCTGCTGCTGCTCGCTGCTGCGCTGCGCTGCTACTGCTGCTGCTTCTGCTGGCTGGCTACGCCTTCTGCTACTGCTACTGTGCGAGCTGCTGATGCGCTGCTCGTTACTACGCTGCTCCTAATGCACTGCTGCGCTGCTACTATTACTACTGCTGCTAACTGCTGCTGCTGCTGCTGCTTGATGCTGCTGCTGCTGAATGGCTGCTGGGCTGTTACTGACGCTGCGCTACATGCTAATGCTACTAGTCGCTGGCTGCTGCTGGCTGCCGCTGGCTACTAACTGCTGCTACTGCTGTTGCTATGACGTATAGCTCTATCTGCTATGACCACTACACTATACTACTATGCTGCTACTGTGCTGCTGGCTCTGTTTGGTTTCTGGGACTGCTTACTACTACTTACTACTACTCGATAGTTGCTGCTGAAGCTAAGGTTAGGCACGGCAAGCGATAATGAGACAGGCTGTCATCATACGTCATCATCATGCGTCATCGTCCATTTTGTCGTCAGTCATCATCCGTCGTCACCGTCGAGACCGATCGGCGCATTCCAGCACGCAGGAATAAATGCGAAACGACAACATGGCTGCGCGTGTGAGTGGAAGGAACCCGCACACCCACGCCGACTGATCTACATCAATGCGTTTCTCACACGCGTGACCCTGACGAGAGGAAAGTTTGACCTTGAAAAGATGGGAATAGAGAAGGGAAGCGTTCACGGATCCTCATTGTCATCGTCGCAGTCGTCGTCGTCGTCGTTATTGTCCCCCGCATTACTTCGCTGCTATCTTCATGCGCGTCATTGTCGCTTAACGTCATCGTCATCGTCGCTAACGTGCCATCGTCGATTAGGTCGACTACGTCATCGTCATACGTCGTGTAAGTCATCGCATAGTGCTTACGTCATCGTGCTAAAAAAATCCCGTCTGTAAGTCATGTCTCATTCCGTCGCTAATAGCATCTAGTGCACGCGCGTACCACGTATGGGAATATAAGAGGCGTAATGCTTCTCTCTATAACTTATAGCGGAGCGACTCAAATATATACTCTATTTCTTTATTCTTTATTAATTTTATCTTATTTAATTTATTAATATATTAATCTATTAATTTATTAATTTCTTTTTTCTTTATTAATCTTTTAAAATTCTTTATTAATGGGATTAAAGGCGTATGCTTCTCTATACCTATAGCGAGCGACTCAATATACTCTATTTCGTCTGTCATTTCAATTTCTCATTTTATCTTTCTCCGTCTCAGTAGCTCTTGATGTGACTTTACGAACTTTGACATTCGAGGCCAATGATATATAACCATCTACAAACATCTACCTGTGTGTCTATAGAACACCGCTGCACGCGCGTGGGCTCGCATGTTGCACTCGCATAATTAATGTACATGATCGATGTGTGAAATCAACTCCTAAGAATAGAATGCGTGGCGATAGCATCAATATTATCCAATCAGCGCCCGTCTCCGTCGATCTCCTCTGACATCCTTACTCCGATACGTCTCTACGAGTCAACGTGCCATCATCATCATCATCATCATCATCATCATCATCATCAACATCATCAACGTTCATCATCGTCGCCTACGTTTGCTGTATTACATATAGCAAGTTCGCCGCGCATAACCTTACATTACTACTTTCCTTCCAACGCCCCGAATTACGGCATAAGAGATATCACGCGCGGTGCAGCCCCCGCGGAGGGAGCGGCGGCAGCGGTAGCCACAGGCACTTGGGACAAAGTCAGTAAAAACTGAAAATAATATGAACGCACATTCACAAATACTTTCGTACCTCTCAATTACAGTTCCACTGTTGTTTCACTGTATATCAACTTTCCTTCATAAAAACTAACGCTGAACGCTCCCGCACTCGCCGGTGCGAGTGTGCTGTGTCGCCATTATAATGATAATATATATATGAAGCTTTATATATCTATTATAAAGTTGATATACAGTGACACAACAGTGGAACTGTAATTGAGAGGTAGGCCTACGGTAGAATTTGTGAATGTGCGTTCAATATTATTTTCACTGACTCTGTCCTGTTCTGAGTTTTTACGGACTCTGTCTCAAGTGCCTGTGGCGGGTAGCAGCAAAGTGAAGAATCCGACATGGATCAGGATGACCAGGTGCGCCTCCTCTCTTCCCGCGCAATCCTGTTTGCACAAGAGATGTGCTGAGCGATCGAAAGCAAAGCGGTTCAGCTTTCTCCTCCCTCCGTCTCCGTACTCTTCGTCGTCATCATATCCTATTGTCGTCGGAAGGTGCCGATTTCATGAAAGGAGGGGTCGCTGGCTTCGGCAAACAAACATGGCGTCGGCAAACAAACATGGCGTCTGCAATCAAACATGGCGCCGGCAAACAAACATGGCGTCTGCCGCAGCGGGGCGTTCCCGTGCGTTTATTTGCGAAAGCAATTAGCGGATAAACGTAGCGTCGACACCTCACTGACGCAGACGAGAAAACGCAATCGGAGAAGATAAATATAGGGATGTAGCTTTCTCTCTGTGTCGCTCTCTCTCTCTCTCTCTCTCTCTCTCTCTCTCTCTCTCTCTCTC
>NW_014578208.1:49008-50262 GCF_000485595.1 Priapulus caudatus
CTCGAGTTTGCTCGAGTTTGCAAACTAAAGTTTGCTAGTGTAGACAGGGCTTTATTCTTACACAGGAACAAGTGCAACATTGGGCACGTCCACTACAAGTCCCTTCATAGCAAACTGACGATACACTATTACTAGCGTTGTTTCAGTATATCTGCATGAAATGCAATTTCAGAGCTTAACTATTGTGCGTACGCATGCTAGCTAGTGTGCGTACCGTACGCATGATAGCTAGTGTGCGTACCGTACGCATGCTAGCTAGTGTGCGTACCGTACGCACAAAATAGCATGATTCTGACGAAATAGAACTCTTTGTGAATACCACCTAAATGTCCGATATTGTACGTACGAACTGTTCTTGAATGCGGTTCCTGACTCTCTGTATATGCTGGAATTTGCTGGGATTTTGTGGATCATTGGAATTGGTAGAGGCGGCGTACGGAGTCGCACATGAAACGAGTGGAACTTATTAATAATTAATAATGACAAATCTACGCGTATGTATAGTCACAGTATGATCAGTAATGCCAGCCTTGCTCTGTGTGCCGAGTGGTTAGTCAGCATATAGCTACGACATAGCACTACGGCAACCACATTAAAAAACTCGTTCCCTTTCTCACACACCGATAACACATTCGTCACATAACGATGACACATCTGTCACATGACTGTCACGTACCTGTCACATACTTGTCACGCACACGTCCCCGCGATATCTTGCACGCAATTCGGAATCGGCGCGCTTACATTTCCTGAACTGAACCTATATAAATACCACGAAATGCAGCCTAGCGTTCTGATTTTCTATGGATCTCCATGTCATGTCTCTATTTAAACAGTGTCAACTTTTTTTTTCTAATAACTTAAAAAAAACATTTATTTAAACACACCCTTGACGTCGTGCTTAAATATAAGTCATATGTTCATTTGTGTTGTTGATAAGGCATGATGTTGATTAACCGGCAATCAATTGATTATACCGCGTGCGGTGAGAATAGATCTTGCGGTATGTAAGGGACACGAGGTGTAGTGTGGGAGTGGCGATAAACTGTAGTTTGGTTCCAGTCTGTAATTATGAAGGCGCTCCTACGATGCGTGAAGTTACACGGGCATGCCTGCGCGAAAGATGGTAGAGAAATGAAGAGATATAGGTCACAGTGAGCGAGAAATACATCGATAGATAGATAGATAGATAGATAGATAGATAGATAGATAGATAGATAGATAGATAGATAGATAGATAGATAGATAGATAGA
>NW_014578208.1:50409-52468 GCF_000485595.1 Priapulus caudatus
TAGATAGATAGATAGATAGATAGATAGATATATAGATAGATAGATAGATTAGATAGATAGATTAATTGATTGATGAAGATAGATGGGGGGAGAAAGAGAAAGAGAGGCACTGTGAGAGAGTATGTGGGGGAACAGAGGTAGGGAGCGAGAGAAAGGGAATAAAGAAACGCGGAAATGCGTGCAGAAAGAAAAGGGGGGGGGGCGCCCGCGAAAAACAGGTAGAGGTGAGAGATAAAGAAACTGACAAAGACAAGCGTAGGAAGAAAGACCAACTAAAAATAGAGTGTTAGAATTACAGTGGTATAGCAGGGAAAGGTATGAGAGTCAACTCGTTACCTAACAGAAGCATTCTCTGGCCGTAATACCATTATCCCTATATAACCGCTATAAACTGCAATCATTATATATATCATCATATCGTGTATCGTGTCCGCCACCGAATAAATGTAATAATATTATAATAATAATATAAATAAAATAAATATGATGAAACACGCGCGTGTAACGGCGGATGAGAGGCTATCGTGATGACGGCGCATTCTTCTAAGATGGTAACATTTCAGGTAGATAGATGGCGCCGCTGTCTCTCTCTCTCTCTATCTATCTATCTTTCGCGGTGTCTTTCGCGCGCGCTCATATCACTCTCTGTCTCTATATATCTCTCTTTTTCTCTTTCGCAGAGTGATACATATACTGCACGATGAAATGCGGAAGAGCGGACGACGCGTCGACGCGCGGGCAGACGCACACGAGAAAGGTCTGTCTGGACCAAGACGAAGGGGACGGTCTGGCGGGAATAAGGACGGGAGGAAGGAGGAAGAAGGACGGGAGGAAGGAGGAAGGGGAGCAGGACTTTGCAGGAGAGAGGGGAAGGCCGTGGCGGAGCAGGGTTATGGAGGTGGTGCCATCACGCTGTGTGCAAACACAGGCAATAGGTTACCTGTGCAACATAGGCACAGGTAATCAGGCAATGGAATGTGTCAATCATTTATCACATGTAATTACGCACAAAGGCGAGGGAGGGAGCCACCAGCGACCATAGCCAGACGATCCACGGACAAGCCCCCGTCATCATTCCTCCGCCAAGCACGCATCCATAAATAACACATCTACAAAATCGTTGCGGCGCATCTCAGGAAAGGTCGGCGCGTGTATTGTTGTCAGGTATGCTTTACGCGCGGTTAATGTACTTTTTCGGAAACGGGGGAGGTGTGTTCCCGCCGGCGGCCATATTGCCGTAAAAGTATATCCGTCTATAGATTTCCGCATGACATCATCTCAGAGCGCTATGTCATATTTGCGCTTGATTTACTTTCGCTCACAACGCTGTTCGCATGCTCTTGCGAAATTCCTTCATTTGCTCATCATCTTCCGTGCACAGCCGCCACCCTCTGCAGCCCCTCGCAAAATTCCTTCATTTCCGTAAATAATTCGTAATGAGATTATTCGTATTAAATCGGATTAAACATAATTCCGTAATAAATTCCTTCTTATCTTCCGTAAATGGCCTCCACCCTCTGCAGCCCTCTCGCAAAGTCAAGACCGTGCGCAAGTTTACCTGGGCACGCACCATTATAATACGTTAATTACACACCTGCGGAAATCAGATAGAAATCAAGGAGGCACCGTTGCGAGCATGTGAATCTATTGCAGGGGAGTTTGTTCTATTTAGTCACTGGTAGACTGTTGCCGCCGTGAGTGTGAGGCACGTCAGGGAGGGTCGGAGACGCAGTTCATGATATCAGGAGTAGATAATAAGGAATTATTCCCTATTATCTACTCCTGATGATATAGATCGATTTATTCAATGTATATAGTGCGGCATACATAAGTGCAACCTAGCCACCGAGAGCACACACTCCCTTCTTCCCTTTCTCCCTTCCTCTCCCGTCTCTCGTGATCGTACCCCTATTATCGGGGCGGCTTTCCTCTTCTACCTCTGCGTGGTCACATTTTGCTCTTGCTCAATCCGTCATACTTATGCATGCTCATAGGGTCTATGTCCCCCAGGGTACTGCCGGAACGTACCCTGGGTACGGTCCGGTATACCGGAACGTAC
>NW_014578208.1:56227-65807 GCF_000485595.1 Priapulus caudatus
GTGTGTGTGTGTGTGTGTGTGTGTGTGTGTGTGTGTGTGTGTGTGTGTGTGTGTGTGTGTGTGTGTGTGTGTGTGTGTGTGTGCGCGCGCGCGCGTCCGTGCGCGTGTGTGTAGCTATTTATCAGCATAGACCGTTGCCAAATTCGTTTTACGATGTACCGCATCGACCACCGTACGTAGACCCGTCGATGTTCAACCACCCCATAGTTTATCCATCTCGTGATGCCCGTGAAACACGAAATATCGCAACGAACGCTGTTTTTGAATTCTAATATTGTTTATCTTCGCGCGTGTGCGCTGCAAGCATCATGAGTGCTAGACGCATGTTATGATGTACCCTCATTTGCGAGGTCATGACCCTGACGTCGACTCTGCCGACGTTCCGAATTCTGCACATATTTCACAAGTAAAACAACCCCGGTTGCGTGCAGCCAGCGACAATATAATGCTTTATAATGTACCCGGGTACGTGGTTGACCGAGCACAGCTCTCTGCACTCAGACATTGCATTGTTGTTGTGCGGAGATGTGTGAGTAATCCGCAAGAGGGCGCAAAGCGAGCGGTGAGCATATGCAAATTAGAATTTGCACCTTTTTTAACGAAACACAAAAACAATCGAAGAAACCGTATCGCGCCATATCGCCACCGGATGGCGCCACGCACGCGCGCGCCTACCTTTGCAGCCAATCATCTCGCTCGGCCTGCAGCTTCTTCTGGTCGTCAAGGAGACGGGCGACCGTCTGCCTTCCGCTGTCGCTCAGCTCTCGGTAGTCGGCGATCTCCGTGACGTATTTCGCCTTCAAGTGCACAGCGATGTTGGTGTATTTCTCTTGATAGGTTTTCAGCTCAGCCAGCAGGGAGATGTTGGTCGCCTCCAGCTGTAGCACGTGATCGATATAATTCTCAAATCGGCAATTCAGACCGCCCAGCTGCCGACGATCTTCGCTACTCTCCAAGGCGAACTCGTGCGCGACGGTGGCGCCGTCGACGGTCGTATCGGGAAGCACCCCGCCCGTCGGGTAGACGTGGCAGCGGTTGGAGTAGTTCTGTATGAGCGAGCGGATGGACGTCTCCATGAGGTCAGGGGTCGTGACGCATGCGCGCACCCACTCGCCTACGGCGTCGTGCGTCGGGCTCTCCCGGCCGACGCCCGAGTCCGACTCGCTGTACTTCTGCTCGTCGTCGGCCGCCTCGAATGACGTCATCCGAGCGTTGACGGTGCCGTTGGGGATTCCCGGTTTAGATTTCGACTTTTCCCCGCCGGGGCTTCTCCGCTCCGCCGTGCTGGAGTTGAAACGCGGTTTACCCCTTTCGGGGCTCCTTTCGGCGCTAGTTCCGCTAGAGCTGCGGCTTCGATTGGTCCACGACGACTTTCGTCTGTCGGGACTTCCGCCGCGACTACTGCTTCCCCAGAAAGCGCTCTCCGTGTCACTAGGTGGCGCGCGCGTAGTGGCGTCGACGTTGTCGGCAGCGTGGACGCCGGTTGTCTGGTTTGCCGACCATTTGATGCTGCGAGTCTGACTCATTATGGCAGTAAATACCTGTACCTCTGCTACCTCTCTATCTCTCTCTCGCTCTCTTTCTCTCTCTCTCTCTCCCTCTCTCTCTCTCTCTATCCTTTTATGTCTATCTCTCTTTCTCTCTCTCTCTCTCTCTCTCTCTCTCTCTCTCTCTCGCTCTCCCTCTCTCTATTACTTTCTCTCGCTGTCTCTTTCTCTCTCTCTTTATTTATCTCACTCTCTCTCTGTTTCTCTTTGTGTGTCTCTCTGTGTGTGTTCTCTCTCTCTATTACTTTCTCTCGCTGTTCCTTTGTCTCTCTCTCCCTCTGTGTTTCTCTCTGTGTGTCTCTCTCGGTGTGTGTGTGTCTCTCTCTCTCTCTCTCTCTCTCTCTTTCTCTCTCTCTCCTTCTTACACTCTCTGTCCCCCACACGCTCGCGTCGTGACCTGCAAAAGATTAAAGTAATTAAAAGGAACTCCCGGAAGCTCACGCTCCTACACTAATTAAACTCAACGCAACGCACACGCGCTCTATACAAATACTTGGAACCTGCTCCCTCGCTCTGTCCCACGCACGACCGTCACGGTGCCAAGAGCCGCATAACGCAAACAGAACGACTAAAAACGCTTTCGATTTTTCCGGTGACCCAAGACCGCAACAACCTGAGAAGCAATCATGCAGGAGGAGAGGGGAGGAGGAGGAGGAATAGGAGGAGGAGGTAGATGAGGGGAGGAGAAGAAAGCTAAGAGATCTGACTAGGGTGCGAGAATAGGAGAAAGAGTGGAAGGGAGCGATAGAGAGAAAGAGACAGAAGAGAGGAGAAGAAAAGGAGAGGGTGAAAGAGAGGGAGAGAGGAGAGAGAGAGCAGAGCAGAGAATGAGAGGATGAGGGAGAGAGGGGAGAGAGAGACGAGCGAGAGAGAGAGAGAGAGAGAGCGAGAGGGGGAGAGAGCAGAGGGAGAATGGGCCGCGAGAGAAGAGAGAGAGAGCGAGAGACGTGAGAAAAGACGAGGGGAGAGGAGAGAGAGCGTGAGGAGCAGAGACAGAAAGGGAAGCAGAGCAGAGAGAGAGAGAAGAAGAGAGAGAGAGAGAGAGAGAAGGGAGACGAGAGGGGGTGAAAGAGATGTTTAAACAAGAGTTTGTTGCCCCCTGAGGCACATCGACGGAAACCCGTATAGCTAGCTATTCACTGTAGTGAAAGATGCACGGAAAGTCCTTTAAGTAGCTCGCAATGGCGCTGTCAAAAAACTTGACAGATGGGTGTACATGGCGTATATATCGCCAGCCGCATGTATTTAGCAGTGTGTGAACGCAACCTGCCTCTAAACCTCTCACACGAGCGTTCCGCCAACACGGCGCTGCTCCACCCACATACACCACACACAACACACACCACACACCCCCAACACCACACACACGCACAACACACACACCACACACACACATCACACACACATACACACACACACACACAGACCACGCACACACCCACACAGCACACACACAACACATATACACACACCACACAGCACACACACACACACACACCACATCACATGCACCCCGTCACAGCACGCACACCACACCGCCACATACCCACACACACACCACACAGCCACACACACACACACCACACACACCAACGACGTATGGAATCTAATACTATATGTTATATATATATATATACTATATATATATATATACATAATATATATATATATATATATATATAGACTACGACAAGTTATTAGGTGTTTTATTTTATAGTCAATGCGGTATAAGCGTGTCACGGTTAAACGCAATCACTAAATGACACGAAATCGGATCCACCCTAAACACCACAAAATATTGACCGCGGTACCAAGGCCGCCGCCAGCTGCCTCTCTCTTTACACACACACAACACCCACACACACACACCACAAAAACCAACACACCACACACAGCACACACACACACACACACCAGCCCACACACACAACAACACACACACACAACACACAACACACACCACACCCCCCACACACACACACACACACTGTGTGTGTGTGTGTGTGTGTGTGTGTGCACGCTCACATCTAAACACGCGCACGCGCGCATGTACACACACACAAACACACACGCACGCACGCACGCACGCACGCACGCACGAACGAACGCTTACATCCACACACACGCACGCGCGTACACTCGCGGGGTAACTGACTATTCACTGCAGTGTTTTCGCCGCTAAGCCATTTATTGTAAAGGCGTAGAACGACATGACATCCCGCCCTAAAGATTCCCCAACAAACTAAAGACAGTGTGGTTGGAAGAAGTCGACAGAACAGGAAGAGACCCTGTTCCCATCAGTTTTTTCCGCTGTCTTCTCCCTTCCTCCTCCTCCTCCTCCTCCTCCTCCTCAACCTCCTCCTTCCCTTAGCCGATACCAATAAGCCACTTCGTCTACGCTTTCTCATTTTACCTATTCCTCTGCCGTCTCGCCGTCCTCATGCCTTACTCTTTCCTGCAACCGCAAAGCACTTCAACAGTAAGTGTATCAGCAGTGATTTAGGCCCAGGTTGCGCCCCGCCCCCTTGCTCCACACACATTGTAACCCCAGCAGCCACTCAGGGCGGCATCGCGTTTCTCCGTAACTGCGTCACGACACGCGAAGAGGTTTTCACGTCGGCAGAAGAATAGACGGCGGTCGCCTGCGGTTGTAACCCGCCCCCGTGCGTGAGTGAGTCATCAATCCGGCAGCGACGACCGGCCTCCGGGGGTAGAGGGGGAGATGTCGTACGTAGCTGCCGGGTGGCGATAGCGCGGGACGTCAGAGCGTATAGATGAAAGCTACGGAACTGCCGCCGCTGCTGCTGCTGCTGCTGCTTTACAATTGTCGAAGGAAAATTGGGTTAGATTTCTATAGGGTGCCAGGGTGTAGAATTAGGGGTAGACTTCTATAATGCGCCTGCGTTGTGTGTGGGGTAAGAGTTAGATTTCTATAGGGTGCCCCCTACCAGCTATATACTGTTATAAGCTGTTATAATGCCCTACCAGCTATATACTGTTATAAGCTGGTATAATGGTATATAGCTGGTAGGGGTGTTATAAGCTGGTATAATGGTATGTAGCTGGTAGCTGGTACATAGCTGGTATGGGGTATGGGGTATATAGCTGGTACATGGCTGGTATGGGGTATGGGGTATATAGCTGGTAGCTGGTATATAGCTGGTAGCTGGTATATAGCTGGTATAGGGTATGGGGTATATAGCTGGTACATAGCTGGTATGGGGTATGGGGTATATAGCTGGTATATAGCTGGTGTGATAAGCTGTTATAATGGTAGATGGGTGGGTGTTATAAGTTGTTATAATGGTATATTATGGCTGCATTGGCTGGTAGGAATGGGATAAGCTTTTATAATGGTATGTAGGTGGCAGTATATAAGTGTAGCATGGGTGGTATACAGGGGGTTTGATAAGCTGTTATATGGGTGTAGCAAGTTGTACGTATAGTTGATAGATGTATCAATGCGCATCTATAACTGATACATGGGCTCGGTTTATATTTACTAGATCCTTCGCGCACGTGACCCGCTTCCGCTTCAAGATCCGCCGCCGCACGTGACCTTTTGTGACTTTGACGCCACCTTGACTAATTGTGTTAATGACGGGAAAGCAATCACTGGAGTGTCGATACAGATAGAGAGAAGGCTGCCGTGTATCTGGCCACCTCAGCGTCTTCTGCGTCTCTTGGGCGTATTTCTATCGGTGAGAACAGACTATGCCACAAGAATGATGCAGGAATGGGAACAGACTTATGGCGGAGCGAATAGCTGCACGTGTGCGACCACAAGACACCTACGCTAAATTCAGCTTTCTACTATGTTCCTAAACGTTTGGTGAACAATACTTATTCTTAGCGTTATTATGTTTTGTGATTACGTGCGATGCAACACTAGACAAACGCATTCAGCGTCGGTCGCGAAAGAGATTAAACAAATTAAAAACATTATTCCGCATTTCGAATCGTTGTGATGTAGTTTCAACCCTATACCACCGTGACCTCGTAGATAGACGGTAGATGGTCTGACGGTTGCCATGACGACGTCATTGTTCTTACAACGCCTTCGCACGGAGCGTGTGCCGGCAGCAGTTAGGCCCACCCACTAAGAAAACAGGGCGGAATGCTTGCGAGCATGAGCCCGCACGATGACGCGGTTACGCAAATATTCTAATCGTTTCTTCTTTCTAATCTAAACGCCTTGAAAAGCGACCTGGCAACAGGCGGACAGCGATGTATATATATATATATATATATATTGTTGGTGTGTTGTTTGTGTGGTGTGTGTGTGTGTGTGTGTGTGTCGTGTGTGGTGTTGTGTGTGCTGTGTGGTGTGTGTGTGTGATGTTGTGTTGTGTGTGTGTATGTGTGTGTGTGTGTGGTGTGGTGGTGGTGAGAGAAAGAGACTGTGAGAAGGTAGAGCAGAGAAGCAGAGAGAGAGAGAGAGGAAAGAAATGAAAGAGAGAGAGAGAGACGAGAGAGAGAGTAGAAAAGAGAGAAGAGAGAGAGACGAGGAGAGAGAGAGAGAGACGGAGAGAGAGAGAGCAGGAGGGGGTCGAAAACCTGGCCACTGACTAGGTACCAGACGGTCAACAAACGACAGTGATGTATCCAGAGGAGTTCCAGCAGCCGTAGAGAGTAACGGTTGAGAGTGACCAAAAGTACGCTGCAAACTGGTGAACCTATCTATCTATCTATCTACTATCTTAATCTATCTATATTATCTATATACTATTCTATCTTATCTAATCTATCTATGCTCATGCTATCTATCTATTCGTATCTATCTATCTATCTTATCTATCTATCTATCTATCTATATTCGTATCTATCTATCTATCTATCTATCTGTCTGTCTTATCTATCTATCTGATCATCTATCTATCTTATCTGTCTGTCTGTCTATCTATCTATCTATCTATCGTATCTATCTATCTAGTGGCTATCTATCTATCTATGCTATCTATCACTTCTAGTCTATCTTCTATCTATCTATCTATGCTATCTATCTATCTTCCAATCTATCTATTATCTATTATCTACTATCTATCTATCTATCTATCTACATCTATCTATCAGTCTATCTATCTAATCTATCTATCTATCTATCTACTATCTATCTATCTATCGATCTATTATCTATCTATCTATCTATCTTATCTTTATCTATCTATCTATCTAATCTATCTATCTATCTAGTCTATCTATCCTATCTACTATCCTATCTCTATCTATATCTATCTATCTATCACTGTCTATTTCTATCTGATTATCTATGCTTGTATCTATCTTCATCATCTATTCTCTATCTATCTATCTATCTATTGTATTCTATCTATCGCATCCATACCATGACCATCATCCATGACGCATCTATCTATCTATCTATCTATTATCTTCTATTATCTATTTATCTATCTATCATCTATCTATCTATCTACTTCTAACTGCTATCTATGCTATCTATCTATCTATCTGTCTATCTATCCTATCTATTTATTGCTGATGCTATCTAACTATCTTACTATTCTATCTATCTTATCATCCATCCATCCATCCATCCATCCATGAAGCTATGCTTATCTCTATTTATCTATTCTATTATGCTTATCTTATTCTATCTAGTGCTATTTATGGTATCTATCTCTCTATCTATCTGACGCTATCTATCTATCTTAATCTATCATTCGTATCCATCCATCCATCCATCCCATCATTCGCATGCCATCCTATCCATCCATCATCCATTCCAGTTCATCCATCCATCCATCCATCCATCATCATCCATCGCGATCCATCCATCATCCATCCATTCATCCATCCATCCCATCTTATCTATCTATCTCTTCCTTCCTCCTTTCTCGCCGCTTTCGCCTATGCGCTCTTTCTATCTATCTACCCATGCTCTCTCTCTCTCTCTCTCTTCTCTCTCTCGTCCTCGTCTCATCTCTCTCTCTCTCTCGTCTTTCTCTCTCTCTCTCGTCTCTCTCTCTTCTCTCTCTCTCTCTGTCTCTCTCTCCTTCTCTGCCTCTCGTTCTGCTGCTCTTCTCTTCCTCTCTTTCTCTCTCTCTCTTCATCTCTCTCTCTCTTCTCTCTCGGCCTCCTTGTCCAGCCTTTGCCTTAATTCGCTTTCTAATCCTCGGTTCTCCGTCACCGCCGCGCGTCTTCTCCGCCCTTTCTCTTTTCTGGCCTCTCTCTCTGCGGTCGTCTCTTATCGTCTTCTCTGTCTCTGCTCTCTGTCCCTCTTCCCTTCGCCTCCGTCGCTTTTCATCTCGTTCGTCTCGAACGCCCCGTCGTCTCGTCTGCGTCTCTCTCTCTACATCTCTCCCCTCCCCTCGTCCTTCTCAGTCTCTCGTCTGTCTCTCTCTCTGTCTCTCTCGAGTCGCTCATCTCAGTGGCTCTCTCTTCTTCTCTTCTCTCTATCTCTAGTCCTTTACGCCGAAAGGATGCTACGCCGGTTTTTAACAAAGAACTGAGCGCATAACTTAAACCCTACTCGTGATTCGCCACGTGACGGACAGGACGCTAGATTATAACATCACAGTACCGTCGTATATAAGCCATATATGTATAATATATATAATAGATGTATATATATATATATATATACATATATATATATCTGCGCGCAATGATGTGTTATGTAACGTGACAGTGGAAAAACTCGCGCGGCAGCTCGAGTCTGGCGATCGGCTTTATCAACGCGGAAGCAGAAGAAAGAAGAAAGAAACGAACATCGCCGTCGTACATATGACGGGAAGGAGAAGTGTATTCATTAGTTGCTATCACTCCCTTCAGGCTGGTTTAGGAAGGGCGGCTGATCACTGAAAAGTGACCTCGTGAAGGTTTAGGCTATTGAGAGAACCGTGGATTGTTTGCGGACTGATGGTAGAAGCGCCAGGAGCACACAGACTCTGTGTAGTCTATGTAGACTTAGTAGTTTATGGGTTCTTGTTAGCGTCAAGCGCAAATATCCTATGGTTTTAACTTTTTAACTTTCTGTTAGTATCACCCACCAAATGTACATTAACGTACACCACTGCTATTACTATTATTATTATTATTATTATTATTTATTTTTCATTGTTGTTGTTATTATTGTTATTGCGATATATACCTTTCGTGATAAACTGTTGAACAATACGATACCAGTCTAATCACAATATTATTGTTTAGTGTATGTTAATTATTGTAGTTACAATACAATAATATTGGTTTACGCTTATAGTGCGATGTTTTTCACAAAACAGCGATTCGCCTTATTTCATATCGCGATATAACAACGAAAGATGTGCCTATGCATGACGCGTAATACAGGTGCACATATAGAGAGACGGTGTGGCATTAACACGCACTTACCACGTGAAAGTTTCTCCTCTCTTTCTGTCTTTGCCTCTCTCCTTCTCTCTCTTTCATCTCTCTCCTTCTCTCTTTCTTTCTTTCTCTCTATTTCCTCTCTCTCTCTCTCTCTCTCTCTCTCTCTCTCTCTCTCTTTCTTTCTTTCTTTCTCGGACGTGAAGCGGGCTCTGCACCTCCTTCTGACGAAATAGTCGAGATTCACACTCGAGGATGCCAGCATACGTTCCGTCGTTGCTTCCGATCCTGCGTGCAATCAACGTGAGCGGCCAGGTTTTCGCTGCTTCGCGGGCCTACCTGTGTGACGGGACGCGACCATTTCGACGCGGGGGTGCGGGGTGTGGAGATGCGCGCGATCCGTCGGGGGATTTTGTTTGCCTCTCGCTTTCCTCGGACTTCGATGAGTGAAGTCGTACCTGGGCGATGATTAGCCTAGTTAGTTGTCCGCTTTTGCGTGCGCTGGGGGTAATACGGTGTGCTAGAATGCTGAGGCGTAACACACACCCTATTGCTGACTGGGAGGGACTCGCCTCTCGTGCGTAGAGTGCGGCCACAGTAAATCAGCGAGCAGGTATAATACACGCGGTGTGATAGGCCCCGGATGTGCACTGTGCGCGCTAGGGCTGCTGACACAAAATCTTTAACGTAATCATTCTCGTAGCGGTTTTTAAAGCTCCCGACAC
>NW_014578208.1:67282-74501 GCF_000485595.1 Priapulus caudatus
TTATATATATATATATTATATAGTATATAATACCTAGAGAGACGAGAGAGAGGAGAGAGAGAGAGGGAGAGAGAGATGAGAGACGAGAGAGAGAGAGATGAGAGAGAAAAGAACGGGAATTTCCCTGTGCCGATGACGCATTAGCACACACAGACGGCCGCGTCACAGCAGATACCGCCCCTGCATAAATATAGAAGGCACGGTAGAGCAGCTTATGGGAAAATTAACATTTGCTCATGATATGTAAGCATAACTATTATACGATCGCTCTGCAAACCGCCTCTTGCTATTAACTACGTGCGCACGCATTGTGCTTGAAAGTTTCGTAACTTCTAAGTTTTCTTTCTTTCTTTTTAAGTTTAAGTTTTATGTTGCGCCATCATTAATGTGGCTCGATGGCGGCAGACGATTGCTTAACGTAATATATATATATATATATTTATATATATATATTATAGTATATACATACTAATTATTATGGTAGCGATCTAGGGCCGTGCTGCGCATGTCGTACAGCCATGTCATTGCTAGGCTGCTCCGTGAGTGCAGTATCGGGCGATGTATTATTTGCTTGCGCATATTAGAGTAAAAGGACTCTCGCCTCGGCACGGCATTCCGGAATATATTTCATAAGATTTAATCACATTTTGTCCCCATGCCGCCACCACACAGGCGCTGGGCCATTTAGCGCTCAAATCGGCGTTAATTAATCCGAACGCTTCGATACTGGAACAAACGCGGCGTCGGTCCGAGGATTTAATAAGTTCGTCCGCTATAACCATCGAGAAAACTCCCGGATTCTACGTGGATCGTCGGGTTAACGTATTTTTTTAGAGCCCCTCATCAGAGACAATCTCCCGTCTTCGGTCGATCGTTTCGATGTACGCGTTAAGTTAAAGATGGCGGAAGGCGCGTGTGATTCAGTCAGACTCGCGTAAACAAGACCGCTTCGACTATGCTAATGCCTCGCATAATCTACACGCAAGGAGTAGAGAAGAAGAGAAGAGAAGAAGATTAGAGAGAGGGGTCGTCTGCGGATGTGACGGAGTGTTAGTTCTAACGTCCTTGTTATCAAGCGATCACGGATCGCGATAGTGTCTTTCGCAAGCGCTTAAGGCGCTGCAGTCCGGGTCGAGAAGGTGGATCTTGCGCTGCAGCGCCACCATGATGCCGGTTTTCTCCGCTAGGCGTTTCTCGAGCGATAGCCCAGGACGGATGAAGCGTCATCGTACGGCGGGCGTGGACCTTCCACGAGGATCGCGTGGCTGTAGGAGGAGATGCTACAGAGCAGATGCAGCTGTCATAGTTATGGAATGATCTCTCTTGCTCCACCCTTCTCTCTCTCTCTCTTTCTCTCTCTCTCTCTCTCTGCTCTTCTATCTCTCTCTCTCTCTCTCTCTCTCGTCTCTCTCTCTCTCTCTCGGTCTCTCTCTCTCTCTTTCTCTCGCTCTTCGCTCTCGCTCTCTCTCTCTCGCTCTCTCGTCTCTCTCTCTCTCTCTTTCGTGCTCTCTTTCACTCTCTCTCCCTCTCTCTCCCTCTCTCTCTTCTCTTGTTCGCGCTTTTATCCTCTCGCTCCTCTCTCTTTACTATTCTATCTATCTTTTCGCTAGTTTCCGTCTCTGTCTTTAATAAAACATATCATCATGTCTGTCAATATTATTGCCGTTGAGGAATTTATGAATGGCGATCCGCGTATAGTGATGATGGTCGTCTCTTGAAAATGTTTCTCTCTCTCTGCTCCATCATCTCTCTCTCTCTCTCTCTCTCTCTCTCTCTCTCTTCTTTCGCTCTCTTTCACTCTCTCTCCCTCTCTCTCCTTCTCCTCTCTTCTCTTTCGCGCGTTTGTTTCTCTCGCTCCTCCTCTCTCTACCTATCTATCTATCTTCGCCTAGTTTGGTCTCTGTCTTGAATAAACCATATCCGCGATGTCTTGTCAATATATGCCGTTGGATTTTATGAAATTGCGATCGCCTATAGTGATGTATGGTCTCTCTTGAAAAACCTGCTTTCTCTCTCTCTCTTCTCTCTCCTCTCTTCTCTCTCTCTCTCTTCTCGTGTCTCTCTCTCTTTCTCTTCTCTCTCTCTTCTCTTCTCTCTCTCTCTCTCTCTCTCTCTCGCCTCTCTTTCTCTCTCTCTCTCTCTCTCTCTCTCTTCTCTCTACTCTCTCTGTTGTCTCTCTGCACTCCACCCGTTCTCCGCTTCTTCTCACTCATGCTCCTCTATCCCCTTCTTCTGTCTCTATCTGGACTATCTATATATCTATCTATCTATCTATCTATCTTATCAATCTATCTATCTATCTATCTTTATCTATCGTATCTATCCTATTTATCTATCTATCTATCTACTATCTATTCTATCTATCTATTCTCATCTATCTAATCTATCTATCTATCTGATCTATCTATCTATCTATCTATCTATCTATTGTATCTTCTTATCCATCTATCCACTATCATCTAATACATCCTATCCATCTATCTGATCTATCTATCTATCTATCGTATCTTCTATCTATCTATCTATCTATTATCTATCTTATCTAATCTATCTATCTATCTATCTATCTATCTTATCTATTCTATCTATCTATCTATCTATCTATCTATCTAATCTATCTATTCTATCTATCTATCTATCTTATCTATCTATCTATTATCTTTCTAGCTAGTCTATCTATCTTATACTATCTATCTTTTTATCTATCTATCTAATCTATCTAATCTATCTATCTATGTTAGAATGTGTTTCACATAGTTAGGTCGCTGTCTTCACCAAATCACATTATTCACATCGTTATAGATATTAGCAATCGCTTAGAAAGTTAATTGGTATATGAAAACATTAAAAGAACGAAAATGTTTATTACATCTCCTCCGGTAACTCATCGATTGACACGTACCACATTGCCCATTCCCTATGCCAACACTCAAAATAAAATAGCCTCCTTGATTTCCGCTTCACGGCAAGAAGGTTTCAAGCGCCCTGGGCGATGGAAAGGGAATACAGCAGAAATCTTCAGTCACAGCACTTATTGTGTGTTACCGTGGCTGATCGGCATAGCGACCGCTTATTATACGACACACACACACATACATACAAGCGGCAGCCACCAGCAGGGCAGCGCGATGGCAAGTATTCATTCATGACCACTCTGCTCACTCCACGCATGCCTCACTCTTCCATCGGCACTCATATAAATTACCTATATATATACATAGTGATATATATATATTATTAATATATATATTATATTATATATATATGTCGTGTGTGTATATAGTAATATATATATACTCGGATATGTTCCCAAGCTGTCGCGTGCGTACGTACGTGCTCTAACCACATGATTGCTTGCTTAGCGTGTCTCACTGTGTTCTGCCATAATATGGTTCTGCTGTGAGCCCGCGAGCGCTGGCAACGCGTCCAGACTTCGTAACCGATCATAAAGAGCCGCCAGAGTTTGCCTTTAGTTCGATCATAAAGCGCAGTGCTTTGACGCCGAGTATAATACCAGCGAGAAAAGTATATACCCCACCCTCCCTCTCCGCTATTCAGCCGTCGCCTTCCTTTCTCACCCATCCGATCGTCGACGCGGCCATGGGGACCGTCTATACATAGACTGCGCCCGACTCGCCGCTGCGTGCCAGCCACTTCGGTGGCCATTCTCACCACAGAGATCACGCGCCGCCATAACAAACAAGAGAGCAATTTTCATCCCTGTGGTGAGATTGTTCGGTGGCAGCTATGCTACATCGTGTACGTCAGTTTGACGTGACGTCAACGTGACCTAGCGACGTCCTTGGCCCGCAGACTCAGCGGCGCTTTTGACCTAGCTTCTGAAATAACACGGCTTGACATTTTGTTCCGTCCGGTTGCATTCAGCGAAAGGCTCTGACGATATAGGTGCGACCATGGATTTCTCTCTTTCTCTCTCAACTTTCTCTCTCCTCTCTCTCTCTCTCTCTCTCTCTCTAGCTCTCTTTCTCTCTTTCTCTTTCTCTCTATTGACAAGGTAACAGCTAGTATTTGCTGAGTTGGTTTGTGGTTGCTGTTAGGTTCAGACCCGTATACCACTCGGCCGTGTTTACGTTGCTGGACCGCTGCGCAGCTAAGCTGATGGATGAGATAGATGGAGGAACCCCCCCTCCTCCTACTCCTCCACCTATACCTCTTATTCCTAGTCCTCATCCTTCGCCCTTCCTCATCCTCCTACTCTTTCTCCTCCTCCTCTGCCTCCTCATCCTCCTCCTCCTACTCCTACTTCTCCACATCTACCTCTTCCTCCAACTCCTCATCCTTTGCCTCCTTCTCCTCCTTCTACGCCTCTTCCTCCTTCTCCTTCTTCTTTTTCTCCTTCTTCTTCTCCTCTTCTACATCCTCCTCCTATTCCGTTTATTTTTGGCTCTGTTTCTCTCGGTCGCTCTCTGTCACTGACCGGTTACCATCCGGTCTTTCTCTCTTTCTCCATCGTTTCACCCTTTTTTAATCTTTGTCTCTGTCACTTTTACCCTCTCTCTCTCTCTCTCTCTCTTTCTCTCTCTCTCTCTCTCTCTCTCTCTCTCTCTCTCTCTCTCTCTAGAGAAAGAGAGAGAGAGAGAAAGAGAGAGAGAAAGAAAGATAGAGAGAGATAGAGAGAGAGAGAGGAGAGAGGTAGAGAGAGGAGAGAGAGGGAGCACGAGGTAGGAAATGCAGTAAGAGGTAGCGAGGGACGGTGGTGAGACAGTATGGGGCGGTGGTGGGAAAATGCGGGGATGATAGAGGCATGGGATTGCAACCACCGTATTCCACACCAAGTTTACTCTGTGTTACCTCTGTTGAGAGGGTCGTTGTCGTATCAGGTACTACATATATGTCTAAGAAAGCGTTTCACTTTCCGATCCAGGTTCTACGGTTTAGCATGTGGGAGATCCCCTCAAGGGTATAGCATCAGGTTGCGTCGATAGATTCCACGATAGATAGCACGAGAGGTAGCACAGATAGATCACACGATAGATAACACGAACACAGTATTATAAAGCTACTCTTCGTTTGTTTACACCACAGAATATTCTCCATACTACATACTACATAGATGACTACACACACACAGAATCGTAACCGAATGTCAGTAACCTCGCACCGTGAGACGTGGATCGCGAAGTAGCTCGGCAGGGGTGAAGGTGGACGGTGGAAGGAGTATAGAAGGAATAGGAAGGAAAGATCGGGAGCGCGGGCAGAAGCTGGACCGTGCCACGGGAAAGATGGGAGCCGAGTCGTTTTCTACCTGCGAGTTTGGCGTCAACAATTCTGGTCCCAAGAGACGGGCCAGGTGGACATCACGGCGGAATCACCATTATGTGTCATGGAATGATTTTCTTATGGTGATTGCGTTCGTGCCGCGAACTAATATGTGCTATCTATGAAGCCGGCGCTTTCCTACATATGTACCCGAGGTACGTATATGTTTACCAGACCTGTATCTTCTCAGCATATATGTACCCTGTGTTTAGGGTTAGGGTTAGGGTTAGGGTTAGTGTTAGGGTTAGGGTACACTTCTGTAGTACAAGCCTTGTACACTTTGTGTATACATATAATGTACCTCGGGTACATATCTGTAGTTCCTGATACGACAACGACCCCTTCAGCGTCACCTCTACACCAGCCCTATCTATCCAAACCTGAGACACTAGCATGACACGTAGTCTCAGTAAGAGCTTCATGTTACTTGTTTTCTTTGGAAGTACTTACTCATTAATCTTAATTATTGCTCTCGAGTCATAATCGTTTTATTGAGAGATAAACTCCAAATTACTCTCTCGTCTGCAATAACTTCGCTATCTGTGTGTGAATCGTGCTTTTTGTGTAAGAGTTTCGTCTGTTTAGCCAATTCTACCACAGCGCCGCCTATCGTGAGATAATGTGATATGTAACATATATATATATATATAATGTAATGATAATGTATGTGTATAGATAATATGTGTTGTAATTGCTCATGTAAGGCAGTGACGTGCGGCTACAACACATACCGTCGACCTTTAGTAATCACAACTAAATATACCTAATCATAATTCAATAATATGGCAAATAAAACGACTGAACTCAGATTCTCCATAAAATCAGATTCTTTTATTCTTTTACTTTCATCAGCTTGTTGCAGCAGCAGCGTTCGCAGCAGAGTTACGTCAGTCTCTATCTATGTCATACGGCACCGTAACACTATGCAGATTTCCAGCTAGACATTCTTCTTAGCCGATCGCTGTATAATTTTGCGACCTTTCTTCGCGCGGGTACAAATCCCTCTAACATCGGAACATTCGATCAAAAGCGATCACACGCTCCGGCTAAAGCCCCCGTAAATAAGACATATATAAATCTAAAACTAAAACTTCAGCGTTACCTATAGTAAGCATGCTCAGATCACATCTACAACTAGAATACCTGGTCGCCTCAGTGAAAATAACAAGCACGCCAGTTCGACTACAAGTAATACTCTCCGGACGCGTGGCACCACCTAGTGGCGGATAATATAAGCTATGCACAGAAGAGAAGCAGGTCATGGGCTCTATTGAGCCATGTAACGTGGAGATGCAGCAGTACGTCTGATACATGACGCTGTCTTGTCCCTGTATCACCGAGAGAGATCCAATGTCGCATGAGGTCAATACTTGATGTTTTGTTGTTGTGGTTGCTGTTCTTGTTGTTGTTGCTGTTCCAGTCCACTCTGATCGGACATGGCGTCCTGTATCCTGAAATCGCACAAAGATGCGTTAATGAACGCACGCGCGTACGTACACGCCCGTGCGCACACACATGCACGCACTTACACACACACACACACACACACGGCACACACACACACGCACGCACACACACACACACACACACACACACACACACACACACACACACACACACACACACACACACACACACACCACACACACACACACACACACACACACACACACACACACACACACACACACACACACACACACACACACACCACACACACACACACACACACACACACACACACACACACACACACACACACACACACACACACACACACACCACACACACACACACACACACACACACACACACACACACACACACACACACACACACACACACACACACACCACACACACACACATACACACACACAAACACACACACACACACACACACACACACACACACACACACACACCACACACACATATAG
>NW_014578208.1:74511-75278 GCF_000485595.1 Priapulus caudatus
TATATATATATATATATATATTTATTTATAAGGTATATAAGGGTAAATGTTTGGATGGCCATCACCATAGTTTTTGGATAATTGCTTCCAGAGAAGACCCGGGTTTACAAATATTCGTGTCTGAATATGACTTTTTACCCGGATTTATAAATATTCATGCCTGAGTTTGTAAAATGGATTTTTGATATGATTTACGCTAGTTTGTAAATTCTCGTTCCTGATTCGATTTACTTTTTACACTGGTCTTTTTTCAATAAATTTTTTACCCTGGTTTAAAAATATTCTTTCCTCAATAAGTTAAGTACCCTGGTTTCTAGATACTCGCCTCTGTATATGATTTTCTTACCCTGGTTTGCAGAAACTCGCCTCTGGACGAGCCGCGCTCCGTCTGTTCTGAGTATTCCTGGCGAATGTCGCGCAGTGCGTTCTGCAGCTCGCTGTGGAACATGTCGCGATAGTCTGGCGCCACGTCTCTCATCAGGCTGTCCAGCACGTCCCGCAGTTCCTACAAGCGCAGTCTATACGTGAGCAGTGAGAAGGTTATTCGTGTGACGAGATGAGAACATGACGCATCGTTACAGAATCGTAGTTAGTGGGGGTACAAAGAGAACCATGCCCCCCCCCCTGTTGATCCGAAAGTTAAAACAAAATATATCTGCTACTACGGCCACATACAAACGCGCGCGGTTCTAAAACATTATAGATTTGAAATGGAGTAGGGATATTTGAGAGTAGATTTCTATGATAAATTTCCATCATCTGACTTC
>NW_014578208.1:75288-83416 GCF_000485595.1 Priapulus caudatus
TTATATATATATATATTATATAGTATATAATACCTAGAGAGACGAGAGAGAGGAGAGAGAGAGAGGGAGAGAGAGATGAGAGACGAGAGAGAGAGAGATGAGAGAGAAAAGAACGGGAATTTCCCTGTGCCGATGACGCATTAGCACACACAGACGGCCGCGTCACAGCAGATACCGCCCCTGCATAAATATAGAAGGCACGGTAGAGCAGCTTATGGGAAAATTAACATTTGCTCATGATATGTAAGCATAACTATTATACGATCGCTCTGCAAACCGCCTCTTGCTATTAACTACGTGCGCACGCATTGTGCTTGAAAGTTTCGTAACTTCTAAGTTTTCTTTCTTTCTTTTTAAGTTTAAGTTTTATGTTGCGCCATCATTAATGTGGCTCGATGGCGGCAGACGATTGCTTAACGTAATATATATATATATATATTTATATATATATATTATAGTATATACATACTAATTATTATGGTAGCGATCTAGGGCCGTGCTGCGCATGTCGTACAGCCATGTCATTGCTAGGCTGCTCCGTGAGTGCAGTATCGGGCGATGTATTATTTGCTTGCGCATATTAGAGTAAAAGGACTCTCGCCTCGGCACGGCATTCCGGAATATATTTCATAAGATTTAATCACATTTTGTCCCCATGCCGCCACCACACAGGCGCTGGGCCATTTAGCGCTCAAATCGGCGTTAATTAATCCGAACGCTTCGATACTGGAACAAACGCGGCGTCGGTCCGAGGATTTAATAAGTTCGTCCGCTATAACCATCGAGAAAACTCCCGGATTCTACGTGGATCGTCGGGTTAACGTATTTTTTTAGAGCCCCTCATCAGAGACAATCTCCCGTCTTCGGTCGATCGTTTCGATGTACGCGTTAAGTTAAAGATGGCGGAAGGCGCGTGTGATTCAGTCAGACTCGCGTAAACAAGACCGCTTCGACTATGCTAATGCCTCGCATAATCTACACGCAAGGAGTAGAGAAGAAGAGAAGAGAAGAAGATTAGAGAGAGGGGTCGTCTGCGGATGTGACGGAGTGTTAGTTCTAACGTCCTTGTTATCAAGCGATCACGGATCGCGATAGTGTCTTTCGCAAGCGCTTAAGGCGCTGCAGTCCGGGTCGAGAAGGTGGATCTTGCGCTGCAGCGCCACCATGATGCCGGTTTTCTCCGCTAGGCGTTTCTCGAGCGATAGCCCAGGACGGATGAAGCGTCATCGTACGGCGGGCGTGGACCTTCCACGAGGATCGCGTGGCTGTAGGAGGAGATGCTACAGAGCAGATGCAGCTGTCATAGTTATGGAATGATCTCTCTTGCTCCACCCTTCTCTCTCTCTCTCTTTCTCTCTCTCTCTCTCTCTGCTCTTCTATCTCTCTCTCTCTCTCTCTCTCTCGTCTCTCTCTCTCTCTCTCGGTCTCTCTCTCTCTCTTTCTCTCGCTCTTCGCTCTCGCTCTCTCTCTCTCGCTCTCTCGTCTCTCTCTCTCTCTCTTTCGTGCTCTCTTTCACTCTCTCTCCCTCTCTCTCCCTCTCTCTCTTCTCTTGTTCGCGCTTTTATCCTCTCGCTCCTCTCTCTTTACTATTCTATCTATCTTTTCGCTAGTTTCCGTCTCTGTCTTTAATAAAACATATCATCATGTCTGTCAATATTATTGCCGTTGAGGAATTTATGAATGGCGATCCGCGTATAGTGATGATGGTCGTCTCTTGAAAATGTTTCTCTCTCTCTGCTCCATCATCTCTCTCTCTCTCTCTCTCTCTCTCTCTCTCTCTTCTTTCGCTCTCTTTCACTCTCTCTCCCTCTCTCTCCTTCTCCTCTCTTCTCTTTCGCGCGTTTGTTTCTCTCGCTCCTCCTCTCTCTACCTATCTATCTATCTTCGCCTAGTTTGGTCTCTGTCTTGAATAAACCATATCCGCGATGTCTTGTCAATATATGCCGTTGGATTTTATGAAATTGCGATCGCCTATAGTGATGTATGGTCTCTCTTGAAAAACCTGCTTTCTCTCTCTCTCTTCTCTCTCCTCTCTTCTCTCTCTCTCTCTTCTCGTGTCTCTCTCTCTTTCTCTTCTCTCTCTCTTCTCTTCTCTCTCTCTCTCTCTCTCTCTCTCGCCTCTCTTTCTCTCTCTCTCTCTCTCTCTCTCTCTTCTCTCTACTCTCTCTGTTGTCTCTCTGCACTCCACCCGTTCTCCGCTTCTTCTCACTCATGCTCCTCTATCCCCTTCTTCTGTCTCTATCTGGACTATCTATATATCTATCTATCTATCTATCTATCTTATCAATCTATCTATCTATCTATCTTTATCTATCGTATCTATCCTATTTATCTATCTATCTATCTACTATCTATTCTATCTATCTATTCTCATCTATCTAATCTATCTATCTATCTGATCTATCTATCTATCTATCTATCTATCTATTGTATCTTCTTATCCATCTATCCACTATCATCTAATACATCCTATCCATCTATCTGATCTATCTATCTATCTATCGTATCTTCTATCTATCTATCTATCTATTATCTATCTTATCTAATCTATCTATCTATCTATCTATCTATCTTATCTATTCTATCTATCTATCTATCTATCTATCTATCTAATCTATCTATTCTATCTATCTATCTATCTTATCTATCTATCTATTATCTTTCTAGCTAGTCTATCTATCTTATACTATCTATCTTTTTATCTATCTATCTAATCTATCTAATCTATCTATCTATGTTAGAATGTGTTTCACATAGTTAGGTCGCTGTCTTCACCAAATCACATTATTCACATCGTTATAGATATTAGCAATCGCTTAGAAAGTTAATTGGTATATGAAAACATTAAAAGAACGAAAATGTTTATTACATCTCCTCCGGTAACTCATCGATTGACACGTACCACATTGCCCATTCCCTATGCCAACACTCAAAATAAAATAGCCTCCTTGATTTCCGCTTCACGGCAAGAAGGTTTCAAGCGCCCTGGGCGATGGAAAGGGAATACAGCAGAAATCTTCAGTCACAGCACTTATTGTGTGTTACCGTGGCTGATCGGCATAGCGACCGCTTATTATACGACACACACACACATACATACAAGCGCAGTCCCCAGCAGGCAGCGCGATGGCAACGTATTCATTCATGACCACTCTGCTCACTCCACGCATGCCTCACTCTGCCGATCGGCACTCATATAAATTTACTATATAATATAATAGTGATATATATATATATATATAATATATATATATTATATAGTATATGGTCGTGTGTGTTATATATATATATATACTCGGATATGTTCCCAAGCTGTCGGTGCGTACGTACTGTGACCGTGCTTAACGGCATGATTGCTTGCTTAGCGGTTCTCACTTTGTGTTCTGCCTAATATGTTCTGCTGTGAGCCCGCGAGCGCTGCAACGCGTCAGACTTCGTAAACCGATCATAAAGAGCCGCCAGAAGTATGCCTTTAGTTCGATCATAAAGCTGGCAATGCTTTGACGCCGAGTATAATACAGCGAGAAAAGTATTATACCCGACCCTCCCTCTCCGCTATTCAGCCGGTCGCCTTCCATTTTCTCACCCATACCGTCGTTCGACGCGGCCATGGCAACCGTCATATACATAGACTGCGCCCGAACTCGCCGCTGCGGCGCAGCCACTGCGGTGGCCATGTCTCACCACAAGAATCCGCGCCGCCATAACAAACAAGAGAGCAATTTTTCATCCCTGCTGATGAGAATTGTTCGCGGTGGAGGCTATGCTACTTCGTGTAGCCTAATCCCCGGTCGGTTTGAGCGTGATCGTCAACGTGACCTAGCGACTCGGAGTCCTTGGCCCGCGACCGCAGCGGGCGCTTTGTGACCCTGAGCTTCTGAAATAACACGGCTTAGACATTTTGCTTCCGTCCGGTTGCATTAGCGGAGCTCTGGACGGATATAGAAGGTGCGACCGATGGATTTCTCCGTCTTTCTCTCTCAACTTTCTCTCTCCTCTCTCTCTCGCTCTCGTCTATGCTCTCATTTCTCGTCTTTCTCTTTTTCTTATTGACAAGGAAACAGCTAGTATTGCTGGAGTTTGGGTCTGTTGCGTTTGCTGTTAGGTTCAGACCCGTATACCACTCGGACCGTCGTTTACGTTGCTGGACCGTTGCGCAGCTAGCTGATGAGATGAACGTATAGATGGAGGAACCCCCTCTCTCCCCCACTCCTTCCATCCTTTATAACTCTCTACTCCAGCTCCTCATGCTTCGCCCTTCCTCAATCGCTCCTACTCTCTTCTCCTTTTGCTTCTGCTCCTCATTCCTCATCGCTCCTACTCCTACTCTTCCACCTCTAACCTCTCCTCCAAACTCCTCATCCTTGCCATCTGTTCTCCTCCTCCTCCTCCTCCTCCCTCATGCCTGCCTCCTCCTCCTCCTTCTCCTTCTTCCTTCCTCCTCCTTCTTTCTCCTCTCTAACATCCTTCCTCTATTCCGCGTTTATTTTTGGCTCTTTTCTCTGGTCGCTCTCGTGTCACTGACGCCCTTACCATGCCGGTCTTTCTCATACTTTCTCTCAATCGTTTCACCCTGTTTTTAATCTTTTGTCTCGTGTCCCTTTACGTCTCCCTCACTCCTCTTTCCGTCTCAGTCCTCTCTCCCATCTCTCTCACTCTCTCTCTCCTCTCTCTCTCTGTCTCATCTCTCTCCTCTTCTCTCTCTCTCTCTCTCTCGGTCTCTCTCTTGCTCTCCTCTCTCTCCCTTCTCTCTCTCTCCCTCTCCTCTGCCTTTCGTCGCCTCTCTCTTCCTCTCTCTCTCTGCGGTGCCTCTTATGTGCGTGCGTCGCGCGCGCACTATGTGTGCCTGTCGGCTTTCCCTCTCTCCCGCTGTTGCCGCAGAAACGCCGCCGTAACCAATTTTATGCATTTTGTGCGAAAAAACCACCTCCGTCATGACTTATACCGGCTGCCTCACACAACGTGCGTGTCTCAAGAGACTCCCTTCGTTTTCGTTTACATAGTCGGAGATTCGAGAATTCCCGACCGCCGCCCGGCCGCGGCAGCGTCCCTCCAGCGCCAGCAAATTCAGCTGTAGTTAAAACTCTCCGTGTGTGGCGCTGCGTCGTCGCGTCGTGCGTGAATAGCGGCCAGCGAAGCGCCGCGTGACTGAGCGATCAACGCTCTGTTGCTAACAACGCCAGGCAATTACCCAGACGTCTCGCAAGTCCTACGCATCACAGGCACTATCATTCGCTGGGGGACAAAACGCGAAATTGCCTAAGTTGGCGCTGCAGTCGTGTCGCTCCAGTGGACGATTTACGATGAGTAGTTAGTGAGCTTCAACAACTGGAAACGTTTATATGAGTTTATGTAATATATGCTCTAAAGGCGTTTCATAATAAATATATATATAATATATATATTATATATACATATATATAAACACATATGTATAATATAAGTGATAGTATATATATATAATTTACTTAGTTAATGGCTGTTATCAGATGCGCCGCATCATTATTGTAAATTATTGTTAGAACTATTATTAATAGCAGCTTATACGAGTCAGCCATTATTATCTGTCCCGCTGTCTCCCTCCTCCCTCTCGTCACTACAACTCTCTCTCTCCTCTCTCTCGTCTCTGCATTCTGTTTAATCACTTTCCGCGCCCTCTGCTCTGCCTCACTGCTCATTCTCGAGATCTCTAGCATCTATCTATCTATCTATCTATCTATCTATCTATCTATCTATCTATCCATTCATTCATTCATCCATCCATCTATCCATCCATCCATTCATCCATCTATCCATCCATCCATTCATCCATCCATCCATCCGTCCATCCATCCATCCGTCCGTCCATCCGTCCGTCCGTCCGTCCATCTGTCCGTCCGTCTGTCCGTCCGTCCGTCCGTCCGTTCGTACACCAGGCCAGGGCTATCGACGTAGGATGCTGCTGCTGCTGCTGCTGTCGGCTGCTGCCGTCTCTATTCATCGCTGCAGGCGAGAGAAGAACCCGACTCTTATCTACAGATCGGCTTCACATCACATCAAACGCAGCGTTTGCAACATTGCACTACATTGCACTACATTGCACTACAGTACACAGCACTACTATACACTATACTACACTACACTACTCTACACTACATTACACTACACTACGATACACTACGATACGCTAGAGCTATCGTCTGCTAATCTCCTCTCACCGTTCTCGCAGGTCGGCGGCATCGTTCTCCAATCTCTCCGACTTCGCACCGAGTCTCCCTGCCTCCTCTCTGCACTCCTCCACTACCTCCTTCGCCTGCCGCAGCTCCTCCTCGTACACGGCCCGCAGCACCGCCTCCAGCCGCTCGACCTTCGTCTTGTAGAAACCGACATCGGACGTCAGCTTCTTGTTGAAGAAGGTGAGGAAGTATACCTCCTCCAGGTAGCGCGCGAATCGCTCGTTGAGATCCTGAAGCTGCTCCTTCTCGTACCCGCGCTCGGCCGTCGTCGTGTGCACGCTCAACTCTGTCGACGCCTTCGTCGTATCGTCATCATCGCCGCCGCCGCCGCTGCCGCCGCCGGGCTGGTTCTGGCGTTTGCTCATGGTGTTGTCGATGGAGGTGATAGCCGTTGATAGTGGAGAAGGAAGGACAGCAGCTGTGCGACGTGCCGGCAAGAAATGGGAGTTATTAGCCGAGAGAAAATGAGCAAAGTGGGGTACATTCTCTGTGGTTCTCGATATTCGCTGTGTCGCCTTCTCGCGCGCTCTTTCTCTCTCGCTCTCTCTCTCTCTCTCTCTCTCTCTCTCTCTGTCTCTCTCTCTCTCTCTCTCTCTCTCTCTCTTTACCTGCGGCAGTTTCCTTCTGAACAGAATCAGACTACGTTACTGTATTTGACTGTGCTTTGCAGGCCAAGATCCGTGTTCGCGCATGCGCAATATCTGCCGATAGGAATCTTATTTTGCCACAGTTATATATTTAAATTAGAGTAGGGATATCTGAGAGTAGATTTTCATGGTAAATTTCCATCACCTGACTTCTGTTTACGAATAGGAACACGCCCTAGCATGTGGGGTACCCGCGGCAGTTGCCTTCTGGACACATTCTGGATACGTTACTGTACGCGTTTATTCGTTATCATGAAAAACACGATTGAGCCGTCGTGTGTGTAGGTCCGTTATATCAGATTCAGATTCTAAAAGCGAGGATTTCTAATGTTTTTCTCCAACCGTTTTCATATCTCCCCGCCTGTTCTGATACTTACCGTTACACCTAGCGTAACACTGAGTCTATATAGTTAGTCTAACATGTCATAGAACACTCTATTTTAGACAGATACCATATTTCTCACTGGCATGAGGCGACGATTCGCGTTGATGAATCTCTTCAGTTAGCCTACGCGCTACGAACGATTCGTAAAACTTCCCCCTTTCTCCGCCAGGTGTCAGTGCAAACCTAACGACGAGGACGCCGGCGATCCCTCCCCCTAACATGAGAGAGAAGGGACTACCCTCCCTTCGCATTCGCCTCGCTTACAGCGTGAATCGCGCCACCTGGCGAGCAGCACGCGTACTAGGCGGCTCGCACCTGCTCGTGGGCTTTCATCTGAGCGGCGATCTCTTCCTCCAGTGCCGGGATGTTGACCTCCAGCTGACCTCTGAGCGCCTGCTCCTCCGCCGTCCTCTGACAAACACATAGAAGCAGACGATGTTCGAAAATCGATTACGGCATCGCGATGACGTCACGCGCGGCCGCGTCATCGTGACGTCATCGCGATCAAATCGTGGTGACGTCATTGCATCACGGGTTCGTTACGTCATTGTGGTCATGTCGTAGTTACGTCATCGCGTCAACTAACGTTATTTAGTCGCGTTTGGTTAAGTAAGGCATCCGCTGTGTAAAAAATGGCCGGCGCCGCACCGAGGCTATCGCAGGGTTTGTGTTCGCGGGGCGAGGGTATCGTTGCGACAGTGCTCTCTTGCTCTCTCTCTCTCTCTCTCTCTCTCTCTCTCTCTCTCTCTCTCTCTCTCTCTCTCTGTGTGTGTGTGCGCATGCGTGCGTGCGGTGCGTGCGTACGTGCGGCATGCGTGTGTGTGTGGCGTGCGTGCGTGTGCGTGTGCGCGTGCGTGTGGCGTGTGCGTGTGGCGTGTGCG
>NW_014578208.1:84235-97347 GCF_000485595.1 Priapulus caudatus
TCTCTCTCATCTCTTTCTCTCTCGAATCTCATTTGCCTTCTCTCTCATCTCTCTCTCATTCTCCCTCACTCGCTCAGTCTCTCTCGTCTCTCTCTCTCTCCTCTCCTCTCGATTGCTCGCTCTTTTCTCCTCTCTCTCTCTCTCTCTCGTGCTCTCATTCTCCCGCACTCACTCGCTCACTCGCTCACCTCTCGTCTCCTCCTCTCGTCTCTCTCTCTCTCTCCTATCTCTCTCTCCTCTCTCTCTCTCTCTCTCTCTCTCTCATACTCAATACTCTCTCTCTCACACTCGCTCGCAGGTCGGCGTCTCCATCTTTTTCACTGGCTCTGCTTTCTCTTTCCTCATACTCTCTCTCTCTCTCTCTCTCTCTTCATCTCTCTGCTTCTCACTGCGCTCTGTCTTCGGTCTCCTTCTCTTGTTTCCCTCTCCTCTCATCTCTCTTCGGTCCTTCTCTACCTTTCTCTCTATCTCTGTTCTTTTTTTCTTTTTTCTGCTCTCTGACTCTCTCTCTCTCGCTCTCTCTTGCTGCTTTTCTCTCTCTTACTCGTCGTTCATTGTGGAGTCCAGGATCGCTTTCTTCTCTGTTCTTACCTCGCTCTGCTTTTCTCATCTCTCTCTCTCCTCTCATCATCTTCTCTCTCTCTTTTTCGGCTCTCTCCTCATTCTCTCCTTCACTCGCATCGCTGCCGTGCGCTCTCTTCTGCTTCCCTAACTTGCTGCTGGCTTTCTTCCTTCCTCATCTCTCAGTCGTCTCCTCCGCCTCTCTCTCTTCTCTCCTCTCTCTCCTCTCCCTCTCCTCTCTTTTCTGTGCGGTGTGTGCGTGCGCGCGCGCCGCCGCGCGTGTGTGGGTGTGTATGTGATGTGTGGTGTGCGCGGCGCTCTGTGTGTTGTGTGTTGTGTGTGCTGTTGGTGGATGATGTGATGTGTGTGTGGCGATGGCGTGCGTGCGGCACATGCGTGGCGTGCGTTGCGTGCGGTCGTGTTGTGTGTGGTGTGCGTGCGTGCGTGCGTCGTGTGCGGTTGTGTGTGTGGTGCGTGCGTGCGAGCGGCGCGTGCGTGCGTCGCGTGTCGTTGCGTGTGTGAATGCTCATCTAAGCTCCGTAGCTACTAATTAGCTTCTTAATGTGATCACACCACCACGAGAAAAGCAAGCGCGAGAGTGTTGTAACAGGAATATTTTCGTAATATATATATTATATATAATATATATATTATATATATATATAGAGAGAGGAGAGGGAGAGAGAGAGAGAGAGAGAGAGAGAAGAGAGAGAAGAGAAGAGAGAGAGAGAGAGGAGAAAGAACGGAAATTCCGTCGTATGACGCGCATACGACGACACGACGGCGGTCCAACAGAGGGAGATACCTGCTGCACAATAATAGAAGGCACGGAAGGGGAGGGGTAAGAGCAGTTAAATGGGAAATATAACATTAGCTCTCATGATATGTTGTGAGCATAACATATTAATACGGATCAGTTGGGCAAACCGCTCTTCATTTTAACGACCCTACGTGACGGGGGGCACGCAGGGTTGTCTTTGAAAGTATTTTTTAACCTTAGCTAAGTTTCTTGTACTTCTTTGAAGTTTGGTAAAAAGTTTATTGCCATATAATGTGGCTGATGCGGGCCAACGTTAACAGTATATAATATATATTATATAGTATATTAGTATATATATATATATATATATATATATGGTAGCGCTAGGGCACCGCTGCCGCATATGCGACGCGCATGTCAATTGCTAGGCTGCAGTGCCGGTGTGCGTGTGCGTGCGCGTGCGCGCGCGCGTGTGTGTATTATAAAGCACGTACGTCATACTCAAAATATGAAAAAATACATTTTCTACTGATAAAAAAACGGCATGTGAAGCAAGTAAAATTGGAGTTTGAAATGCTCATAAATGAAATATTCGCGTTTTTACTCGTTTGCTGGTATTTATTCAAGGTCGGGTTGGGGATGTTATTGGCCCTGAGTTCGCATGCGATCTGCCAGACGAAATTATCACAAATCAATTCAAGAGTATGACACAATGAAGATGAAAAAACAAGAACAATAGTAATTATATGATGGCTCTAATTTATTTAAGTGTTATTATTCATCACCAGCGCCCTGCCTCGATTCGATGTTTAAATACTTGAATTTCGTGTCGCCAGATGGCGCTACGGGCGCAGCTCTGCACAATAAACGTTGGTCGGCAGCGAAAACTAAGGTGAGCTCAATCATTTATCTGTGTACGTTCCTCCTGTCGCGTTTTCCGAGTGCATTTACGCCAGATTGTTACGGTATTCTATTATTGATCGTGTCAACGTCGGAAATCTACCTTCGCACGTGGAGTTTCATTGTAGATTCGCCTCGTTTTTCGCAGCACATGCGAGTGCATCTCGTGTGTGCTGCCCTGAATTTGCCATTCGCTGGCTGTGTTGTCGTCTGCCAGCTGTAGTTGATGATCACACTAGTTGCCTTGCGTTGTGTTGTCGCCACGTGCGTATCCAGACGGTGATCGCGGCATCACATCGTAAGCAGAAGCAGACGAGCAAAATTGAACTAGCAGGCGACTGTTCAGGTGTGTATAATTTAATTGCACCGATAATGGAGAGTGTTCAATTTCGGAGATTTTTCAGAAAATGTATTTTGAATTCATTACGGCTAATTGAAGTACCGGTATTAACTATTATTGATTACGTACGTGCATGTACGTGCACATGCTAGATTCATTGTGATTGACTAGGTATAGGTGATGTTATACCCGGGCGTGTATGTTATATGTAACGTTATGGATTAATTGTTTCCGCCTAACAGAGCTACGTACTGTATAATGTGCTAGTTGTTTTACTCATATCATTATTGCATGCTGTTAGAGTCTGGTCATGGTTAAATGCTCTTATTTCATGAATAGATGGATAAACGAAATATTTATTGAGCAGAATTTTTTGACGTAATTTGATGAATAATTCTCGTGATGTGTGTAGTCTTGTCTCAAATTATATACATCTATATGTAGAGTAGGCTATGCAATGCTTCACTGGCTCCCTAGCCTCAATACAGTAGGCCAGATAAGTACGTGTTACAAAATAAGTGGATAACGTACGTTACATGCGGGATGAAAAAAAAACTGTGTGCCTGCCTGTACAGTGGGTGCCATCGTGTGCGTACATATGCCGGTTATGTAGGTGAGGCGATACTTTTTCAGCACGAAAATGGGCCCGATGCATGCATGTACGCGTCTACACATTCACTACAAGGTGCAAGTTAGAGAGGTGCTAGTACGGCATGTAAAACCCCGTCTGTGTGCGTATATGTACAGTCCAGGCTGTGAGGTACCGCTTTGCACACTTGATTGATAAATTTCCATGCGAGGCTCCCTGTCTGAAGTTTCTCAGATATTTGCCGGCGATCAGCGGTCGGATTTGAATTGCCGGCGTCTCGCTAATGAGTTAATTATTCTGGTCGTTTAACGACTTTTCCAGCGTCTCTTTCTGTCGGTTGGTGAAGTATCATCGCCGGCAACCGTGGAGATAATAACCGCTGTTGAAATTGCCAATGTACGCCGACGCCGTCTCGCCGCTCCTTTTTCGCGCTGACGAAATTTAATTTGTTTGATTTCACGATATAATTGCTGTGGGAGCGGTCGTTCTGTTGATGCTGACGTGGTGGGGAAGTTGTGAGTAACTCGTGAGGGGAGGTTCAGATGAAGGTCGGGTAGAAAACAGGTAGTAGCTAGTCTGGAGGGGAGAGATAGTGAATCTAAACCAGATGTTTGATTGACAACAAATGGGTTCATTGAGGTCCAAATTTGGTGGAGGGAGAGATAGTGGATATAGAAACCAGTTAACCCTAACCCTAATCCTAACCCTAACCCTAATTCTAAAATAAAACAAAATTAGCCAAAAATAATAAAAAATAAAATAAATAAGAGACAAAATTAGCCAATCAGAGCCGTCCCCTAGCGGATCACTATCTCTCCCCTGTGCAAAATTCGAAAACAGGAGCCATGCTTTACCTGTAATGTTAGATACAATGTTGTAACCCAACAAGAGTAGGCTGCTATTGTAGGTTACATTATTGTACCCCTACTCTTGTTGGGTTACATTATTCTATCTGCTTACCTGTGGCTGTGTGCATGCGTGTGTGTGTGTGCTATCCACATATCAACTAGATATGTACACCAGTTACACCATATTAACTTCTATATACACCAGTAGAACCACATATATAGAACATATAACCACATAATATCACAATGACATAATAACATAAAACCTCATAATACCACAATAACATAATACCATAATAACCACATAAATAATAGAATCACATATAAGTTATATTTATTTATTAATATTTATTAATTATTTATTAAGTTTATATTATAACCCAAGACAAATGTAAGGGGTAGCCCTGCTCTTGTGTTGGTGTACGTTGTTGTGAACGTGCGTGTATGTGTGGATGGTGTGTGCGTAAACGTACATGTATAGTACGTGTGTTGTGTGGACGCCCACACATACAAGTAGAGCTAGAGCGGTGCCATTAATCACTAGTAAGTGTCTACCAAGGCCAGTGGGTGCGCTGCGTTGCAGAGGCCAGCATCTTTTACCTGCCTGGCAGGCACCCCGAGACAGATACTAACCTAGACTGCCGCTGCTTTGTTGAGGCCACCATCGATCGCGTGTCACGCGAGGTCAATCGTCCCCAGTCTATATCTCGGGTTTAGGCTAAATAATGGCAGGTAAATGCAGACGGCTTGTGCCTTCGAGCCACGTCGGTCTCTCCCCCTCCCCCTCCCCCTCCCCCTGCCACAGTCTGGTCGCATCCCAGCTAAGTTAGTGAGTCGGCGCGTCGATTCCGTCGTGCGGCTTTGTTCGGCTTATAGACCAGTGAAGTCGTCTGTACATGGCCGGGCTGTCATGCAGCTGAGACGCCCACCTGGCCGCCCACCAGGCCGCCCCCCAGGCCGCCCGCACACCGTGCACCCGTGAAATCTCGCGGGATGCCTGATGCAAGGGAGGCTGTCGACAGGCGGCGTCGATACTAACGACAGACGGCTAATTACCTACAACGTAATTAACGTCGGCAGCTGCAGCAGCGCGTGGCGCGCGTTTTACTCGTTCGCGTTTTTGCTCGCGACGACGAAAAAGAAAAGAAAAAATGCGAAATGAACTTCTTTTGTCCGTGCGAAATTCCGACGCCAAGCGGCGGCGGACAAAGCTTACGATACACACGCACGCGCCTACATGGCGATGGTGTGCGGGCCAGCACATGTCGGGCCCACCCGCCCGCACGTGAACGACAGATGTCGACACACGCGGGGGGGGGAGGGGGGAGGATACCGGCACCTTCCCGGGAGAGTTCTGCGGATGCCGCAAGTAGGGAGACGATACTCCTGGGCGTGCTTTCGTAACGCTTTAAGGCGAGGTTAAAAGGTGCAAGTAATGGAACGAGGCTCTTTAAGACTGTCTCAGTATCAGTGTCAGATACCTTTGACCAGGGTGTCGCTGCTACTGCTGCTGCTGCTACTGCTGCTGCTGCCGCTGCCGTAGCTCCAAGAAACGGTATCGCTAGGGTTAGGATACCGCCTGGATTGTATAGACAATCCGTCGCACAGCCTGGTCGGGCTACCGCTGCCGCTACTGCTGCTGCTGCTGCTGCTGCTGCTGGTGGTGGTGTTGTTGCTGCTGCTGCTGCTGCTGCTGCTGCTGCTGCTGCTGCTGCTGCTGCTACTGCTACTGCTGCTGCTACCGCTGCCACTGCCGTTACTGCTGCTGCTGCTGCTGCTGGTGGTGGTGTTGTTGCTGCTGCTGCTGCTGCTTCTACTGCTGCTGCTACTGCTGCTGCTATTGCTGCTGCTACTGCTACTGCTGCTGCTGCTGGTGGTGCTGGTGCTGCTGCTATTGCTGCTGCTACCGCTGCTGCTACTGCTACTGCTGCTGCTGCTGCTGCTGCTGCTGCTGCTGCTGCTGCTGCTGCTGCTGCTGGGTGAGAGACCAAGGAGACCTCGTATCCATCAGCGGCTTCCCTCTAATAAAACGACAGAGTATGAGATTTGAGAAGGCGTCAGAAGGCTCTCTGTGGCCTTTCTGTCCAACATCTGCCGTGTGACACTCTAGTTGCTATCACAGCTCCCAGAAGCATTCGACCCTCTTTGTTCGCCCAGGTTCAGGCATTTCTCGCCGGTCATACAACCTAGGCACTCATCCACACTCTCAATCCCCATGCTAACCTAGATGTACTAGTAGTAACAGGCTGTCATTATTCACCGCTGCTAGAATCAGTGTACCTGTACACCCGTCCACTCTACCCACCTGGGCACCACTCACCGATGTATATTAACATATATGTATATTATAATATATATCTATACTACTATATATATAATATATTAAAGGTAAATATATTGACTACATACTCATAATAATATATATTATAATACATATACATAATATTAAATAATAAATACTATATTAATATACCATACAAAAATAATTGCCCTGCATCTGAGCAGTACGCAACACTCCCTAATCCATCGCACTTTAGTTCTTGGCCCTACCTTAGATACCGCGGCCACACATTATCGTGTACCATAAATCTCATATTATATACATATCCCACCATAACATACATAACGTAATATATATACATATTAACAGGAGTTAATAAAGACAAATTTGTTTTATTAACTCCTGATATTAATATATATACCCTCATTAAGTGTGAGCATCGGCGTCGCCAGAGCCTACCTGCGTGTGTTGGGTGTTCCGCAATCCTCTCACGCATTCTCGCCTTCAACTGCTTTTTCAGGCATCGTATCTGCCAATACGGTACTGCTTCTTCCTCTCTCTTCGTCACTCTCTCTCTCCCCCTCTCTCATCTCCTCTCTCTCTCTCTTCTACTCTCCTCATCTGCTCTGCATCTCCTCGTCTCTCTCCGTCTCTCCTCTTCTCCTCTGCTCTCCCCTCTCTCTCCCTGCGTATGCCTTCATCCTCTTTCCTCATCTCTCTCTCTCTCTTCCCGTCTCCCTCCGTTCCTTCCTTCTTCTCTCTCTTCTCTGCTCTCTCTCTCGCCTCTCCCTCTTTCCTCTCTCTTCTCTCTCTCTCTCCTCCCTCTCCTCCTCTTCACCTGCTCGACTCTGTTCCCTTCTCCCCTCTCCTTCTCTCTCCTCTCCTTCTCCTTCCTCTGCTTCCTCGCTCTAATCTTCTCCTCGCTCCCCTCTCTCTCTCTCTCTCCTCGCTCGCCCCGCCCTCTCTTCGTCCTCTCCCTCTCCCTCCTACCCGCCTCTCCTCTGCTCCCTTCCCTCTCTCTCCGCTCTGATGTATATACGGTGAGCAGCCGCAACGCTCCCCCCGGCCGCGGCTGATCTAGAACTCTGCGTGCGCTGCTTCTTTAATCTGATCGGCATCTCTACCCGCTTCTCCCCCCCCTAGCGGCCGTGCGTGCGTGGCGTGCGTGCGTGCGTGCGTGTGGTGTGCCGCCTGCGTGCGTGCGTGATGCGCGTTCATTTGCATCGCGCCGCGTCTCTCCGCTTCATCCCACTAGCGGCGGCCTAGTGTGCGTGCTGTGAGCGCGTGGCGTGCGTGCAGTGCGTGCGTGTCGTGCGTGCGTGCGTGATCCGCAGTCATCCATCGGCGCCGTCGTCTCTCCGCTCCTTGCCCCCTATGCGCAGTGTGGCGTGTGCCGTCGTGCGTGCACACGAGAGAGCGAGACGGTTGCTGCCGCCGACCGATTAAGTAGAGACAGCGTCTAATTGTAACCAAACTCCCCATCACAAAAGGACTGCTGGAGACACGTGCGCGTTGGTGGGGGTGGTTGATGGTGTGGTGGACTGGGGGTGGTTGATGTGGGGGTGGCCCTCTTGGGTGCGTGGATGGAGGTGGTAGGTCCTGGGGTGGTTTCATTGTGGTGGTGGTTGCGTGCGTGGCGTGCGTGGCGCGTGCAGGCACTTGTGTCGTGTGTGTGATGGCGATGGATTTCATGCAAAGTTTTCGGTGCGCCGTGTGCTGGCCGAGGCGAAATGCTGGCAATTTTTATGCTCGTGGACCCGTCGCTAACGTGAACTCACACTGATCGAGCTCTCTCGTCTCCATGTGAACGGAGAACGCATCCTCTCTGCTGCCCAGCTTCCAGCACGCGTTTCCCCAATGGTAACGCCGACCGGTGGCCTAGCTGATCATCGATGAGCTGACTGATGCCAACCTTTCGGGTTCGTTTTCCGGGCGACGCCTGTCTAATTGGTAAAGTAGCTTTCATATAACAAAAATCAAATAAAAAACACGCCTTGTGACAGTGATTGCTCTAACCCCTCTCCGTCGCCCCCCCCCCCCTACAACCCACCAACTGTCAGGCAACCGCCACGTCACGTGGGTTATGGCTTATATAGGAGTACACAGCTGCGCCACCTGGGTACTATAACATTCAGTCGTGTCAATATATGAATAATAGATATAGACGCATGCGGTGGGCAAACTTTTCTAAAGCGATGGGCCGCATTCCTAGTGGCCTATGAAAAGTCGAAGGGCCTTGCACCCCTTCTAAAATCAGGCGGCTGCGCTCTATAGATCACATATCGTAGCTCTCTCTTGCCACACCCTTCTTCGCTCTCTCTTCTCCTCTTCTTCCAGGGCGCATTTCTGGACCATTAATGAAGCTGAAAATGGCGTGCATGATGCGAACAAGAGACAATAGAACAGTAATCTGTTATGACACTGCGAAAAAGGTCAGCCTCAGGTTCAACGCATCAAACATGTTGCACCTTTCAGAAATTAGTCCGACTATAGATGTTGACTCTTCACAAAAATTTATTAATTTAAAAAAAAAAAAAATTTTTTATTATTTATTTTTTCATTTGCTGTATGGCTCCGGGGCCCCGTATCAGAACCCCCGTAGAGGGCCCCATGCGCGGCCCGCGGGGCTCGTAGTTATGCCACACTGGTTCCCTGATAATAGACTATTTATTCACAATCCTGATAATATAACATCAGGGTGTTCTAATAATGAAAAATTCCTCTCGCAATAATGTGACAAATAAGTTGAAATATCATTTAGCAATAATTTGGCATTAACAAAAATATGACAATAATGAGCGAGCAGTTTCATTATATCATTCCCTGATAAGCACTGCAGTGAAAATAGATGATGAGCTCGCGTGTGGTTTTTAACGTGATTTTGCTTCTGCTGATTCCTTTTCACACTGCTCTGATCCCCCCGCTCTACGCGCATCACCTTGCTCCATCGCCCCCCTCGCTTTCGTTGTCATTGTAGAATGCATAGGTTTATATGTGGATATTCTTTTCTATGCTACTACTTATACGACTACGTGTACTATCAGCTTTGACGTCAGCTATCTCACTTCTAAGAATACTACTCTTATACTACTACTACTGGCCACTTTACTCTTACTACCTATTTCTGGGCTACTGCTACTACTTCCTTCTGCCCACTTGCTAGCCCTGCAAACTGCTGCTGCTGCTGGCACTACTACTGGCTACTACTACTGCTACTGCTACTTGCTGCTACTGCTACTGCTGGCTCGGCCTGCTTGCTTGCTGCTGGCTGCTGCTGGCTGGGCTGCTGCTGGCTTTGCTGTTGCTCGCTGCTACTGTTACTCCTGGCTGACTGCTGTGCTACTGCTACTGCTCTACTCCTACTTCTACTACTCATATATGCTACTGGCAGTGTAACGCATACGACTGTATAGATAGATATCTATGCGTTATGGTGTCTAGACTATGTGCTCCCCGGCCCCCGAGGTATAACATTGACCCGCTGCGTTACGACTCGTGTCGTCTGGACCCACCTCTCCCGCAAGCTAGCACACACGTCTGGTCTCACCTCTCCATCGCAAGCTAGCACCATTCACGTCTGGTCTGCAACCTCTCCCGCAAGCTAGCACACACGTCTGGTCTCACCTTTCCCCGCAAGCTAGACCCCTCCCCGTAACTGTTGTTGTTGGTAGATGCTACAGTTCGCACTACGTCGGTGCAGACGTTGGTGTCTGACGCAGCTGTACGATATTATTACCTTTTGTGTAGGCGTGTAGGTGTGTAGGTATAGAATTGGGTATAGAATAGAATTAGTGTAGGTATATCCACATTTATAACATTAATATCAGGAGTGTTTAAACATCTCGAAAATGGTAAATCTTCTTGAATGAGCATCAAAAAACCTGCAAATCCCGACCTAGCTGTAATTCTAAATATTAAATCATATATACAGACTATTATACCAGGAGTGTATAATAAAAGAGCTATTATTCATATTATTATCTATTATTATACACTCATGGTATAATAGTAATGTACATATTTGATTTAGAATTTAGAATTGCAGCTAGGTCAGGAATTAGTAGCTACAATTTACCAATTTTCGAGATCGGCGGTTTTTTTCTGCAGATTCGCGGAATCTCGCCGAAAACAATGGCGACGAAGCGTCGCGCGCCCCCTTGCGAGAGCCTCGTCAGGGCCGCGAACACAGCGCCACAAGATTGGCATGCGCTGTGCGCTGTGGCGATTTTTCTCGTTTCGACTTCGAATTCGAAATTTTTCACAAACCGAGCGTGAGCGATCGAGTGAGTGAGTGGAGTCAGCCGTTCCTCTGCTGCGCGAGCGGGCGTGTGCGTAATCATATGCATGGCTCTTATTGCGCCGATATGTTTTGTCAGGCGGTTGGGGAGGAGGGGGGTTCGAAGGCGGTGCCCGGAGGGGGGGTTGGAGCGGTGGCCGGAACATTGTCGGTTGGGACACGGCGGAAACAGTGGGGGGTGGCTGGCCTGTTGCTGGATGCGGTGGAAGACTGCGCGGGGGGGGGGGCTGCGTGGCTGGCCTTGTTGCTGGGATCGGCGGAGACTGGGGGGTGGCTGGCCGTTGTTGCTGGGATAGGCGCGGGAGATGGGGGGGGGGGGGGTGCTGGCCTTGTTGGGCTTGGGTATGCGGTGGTTGAGAGCTGGGGGGTGGCGGAGGCTGGCCTTGTTTGCTTGGATGCGGTGGAAGACTGGGGGGTGGCTGGGCGTTGTTGCTGAATGGCGCGGAGACTGGGGAGGGGGAGGTGGGCGTTGTTGCTGGATGGGCGTGGAAGACTGGGGGTGTCTGGCCGTTGTTGCCTGCGTATGCGTGGAGACTGGGCGTGGCTGGCACTTGTTTGCTGGGATCGGTGGGAACGACTGGGGTGGCCGTAGGCCATTGTTGCTGGATGCTGCGGAAGACTGCGGGGGTGGCTGGCCTTGTTGCTGGGATGGCCGGTGGAGACTGGGGGTGCGGAGGCCTGGCCTTGTTCGCTGTTGGATGCGGTGGAAGACTGGTGGGGGTGCCCTGGCGTTGTTGTCTGGCATGCGGTGAAGACTGGGGCGCGCCTGCCTCGGCGTTGTTGCTTGGGTTAATCGCGGTGGAAGACTGGGGGGAGGGGGAAGCTGGCTCTGTTGCTGGGGATTCCGGTGGCGGGACTGTGGGGGGCTAACACCTTTTAGGGGGAGGGCCTGGCCGTTGTTTTTTCGCTGGATTTCGTGGGGGCCTGGGGGGAAGGGGGGAGCGTCTGGCGTCTTGTTTCTGGATTCGGTGGGGGACTGGGGGGAAGGGGGAGGCTGGCGTTGTTGCTGGGATGCGGTGGGAGACTGGGGGGAGGGAGGGGGAGGCTGGCGTTGTTGCCTATGGATGTGGCGGGAGACTGGGGGAGGCCTTGTTGCGGCAACGCGCAGGAGTCCGTTATAAAGGAGCGGCGCCTTGCTCTGCCGGCATACGGCAGAAGTCCGTTATAAGGAGCGGCGCCTCTGTGTAATTATGCCTCGATTCGTTCGTCGCTGGGCAAAAACATCGTCGGGCTGCAGGGTGAGTCCCGCGTGAGTCATGATCCGACGTTATGCGGTTTCTCGCTCAAGCGTGTTGATAGAGGAGAATGAGGAGAAGGAGGAGGACGGGGAGGGGGGAGGAGGGTGGGGATGGAGGAGGTGCGTGGTGGGTATAATGTGGTGGATTTCAGTGAATTGGCGTAGCTGTGTACGCGGCTTCTGTGTAAGCTTGTCGATAGAGGAGAAGGAGGAAGATGAGGAGGAGAAGGAGGAGGAGGGGAGGAGAAGGAGGAGGAGGGGAGGAGAAGGAGGCGGATGGGAGAAGGAGGAGAAGGAGAAGGAGGAGGAGGGGAGAAGAAGGAAGAGGAGGAGGAGGGAGAGAAGGAGNGGAGAAGAAGGTAGAAGAGGAGGAGGGAAGAAGAAGAAAGAGGAGGAGGAGGGCAAAGAAGGAAGAGGAGGGGGAGAAGGAGGAGAAGGAGAGAAGAAAGTAGAGGAGGGGAGAAGAAGGTAGAGGAGGGGGAGAAGGAGGAGAAGGAGAAGGCGGGGGAGGTGGAGAAGAAGGAGGAGGAGGAGGAGGAGCGAAGGAGGGGAGGAGAAAGATGCTGCTGCTCAGTGCCACTTGCCGGCCAGCTTTCGGATTACAGCATCCAGCGCGTCTCGACGGGTTCAAAGGTATGCTGTGAAGGATGCTGTGAAGGATGCTGTGAAGGATGCTGTTGGAGATATACGGAGATATACTCCGTGCTGCGGAGGGGTGCTGGGGATGCCACGGGCAACGATGCGGAGAACGTTGCTATTGGCGACACGGAGGAGGATGCTGAGGATGCTGCTGCTGAGAGCGTTGACACACTCGGGTGTCAGCGAGAGGCTGAGCACTATGTCGAGTCGTCATGCAATGCCTCGAGGCCACGCGGCGGCTGCTGCGGTCGACGCCGCGATAGACGCGCTCGTTCGTAAGTGCGCATTTAGCGGCGGCTGCGGCGGCGAAATCTCACCGATGTAATTTATTCATGACCGGCTCTCATTGTTCGGAGTTTTTTTTTCAACTGGCGGTGTCGGCAGTCGGCGAGCGTAATGGCTTTAGCAGTGCGAGGGAGGTCCTCTAATTGTTCAACGGCGAGCGCGTTTTACCGCCGTCCTTCGCTCGAACTAGAAGTGAAGTGGTCAGTGAGAGGTCGATGCGTATCGTCTGGTGCACGGACGGGTCACGGGCGTGTCACGGACGGGTCACGGGCGTGTCACGGACGGGTCACGGGCGTGTCACGGACGGGTCACGGGCGGGTCACGGGCGGGTCACGGACGTGTCACGGACGGGTCACGGGCGGATGACGGGTGGGT
>NW_014578209.1:0-3068 GCF_000485595.1 Priapulus caudatus
GACAGGAAGAAAGAGAAAGAGAGAGAGAGAGAGAGAGAGAGAGGTGGAGAGACAGCGAGAGAGAGACAGGAAGAAAGAGAAAGAGAGAGAGAGAGAGAGAGAGAGAGGTGGAGAGACAGCGAGAGAGAGACAGGAAGAAAGAGAAAGAGAGAAAGAGAGAGAGAGAGAGAGAGACAGGGCGAGACAGAGAGAGCGCACGCGAAAACGAGCGGGGAAGAGAATGAAAGGAAGCAAGAGAGCACAGCGCATTCGTGCGCGTCAGAAAAAGATCGTCAAAATCAGGAATACTCGGCAGGGGACCGCGCCACCTAGCGGCCTCCATCATTGTCGCTAGGTTACGTTCGCGCCACCGCCTCAGTGCACGTCATTAAAGCAGCAGACGACACCAGGTTCTAACCCCGAGCCTCTGATGACGTCACGCGGCGCGTGAGAGTCATTAGTTACCAGCAGGCGAGAAGTTAATGATGCGCAGCCGATGATCTTAGCGCGGGAATCCGACAGCTAACTGTTCGCCTCCCAGCGGTCGAAAGTGTCTCGTATTTTTTTCGCGGGTTCGTCGCGATAGGTGTAGCACGTGTCAGGAGCAGACGGGTGCGCTTGTTACGCTGCTGCTGGTCTGCTGCTGTCGCTGCTGCTGCTGTTGCTGTTGTTGATGCTGCTGCTGCTGTTGCTGCTGCTGCTGCTGTTGATGCTGCTGCTGCTGCTGGTGGTGGTGTTGTTGTTGTTGTTGCTGCTGCTGCTGCTACTACTACTGTTACTACTGCTGCATGCTGCTGCTGTTGTTGTTGTTGTTGTTGTTGCTGATGCTGCTGCTACTGCTGCGCCTGCTGCTGCTGCTATCGTTATAACTAGCGCACCCCGAACGTCTTACAGATGGTGCGTTACCGCTAATTCCCACTGCAAACGACTCATGGGTTCGGGCGCACATTCTCACACGCACGTGAAGTCTAGGCGCCTCACGCACCGCGTTTTATCGTTACCCTTTCGAGAGAATCGCGATTTACGACTAACCGAAATGAAAACGCGGTGCGTGTGTGCTTCATGTGCGTTAGTTAAGTCGTCACGCTTGCGTTAGAGAGGAGCGGAATAGAAGAGCGAAGTCTTGGCGACGTTTAGAGGCGCATTTCCTTGTCGTTTTCCGTGTGAAAAATATCGCTAGTCTAACATCACCGGTAACTAGCGACAGTATCAGCTCACCTCTCCCTCGGTCCGCCAGTGTACGCGCGTACACACACGCGCAGCTATAGATCGTTCACACAGTCTTCACGATACGGACTTAAAAGCTAGAAAGTTAAAAACTCGCGTATTCTTGTCACTAATCGGTGTCCCTTTTTTCCCTCATTCGTTTATCACCGCACGCCGCAAAGCCGTGTGGATATAATGCACGTAATCACGTGGGCTTTGTCGTAGCTCGGTGCTCTACCGCATCTCTAATCATTGCCGTCGTTACTATCTCTGCTGTCTATGATTATAAAGATCCAAGAACGTTAAATTGACGTTCAATGCGATCGCAAAATTGTTCCCGTCGGGCACGCTATAAAATTCTGCTCGCAAATTATCCGGGATGAACAGCGCATGCGCGCGCGGGTGCCATTGTGAGACTGTCTATTGTTGGTTGCACGCTACACGTGAACGTATCCGGCATGTGTGTGTGCGTCATAACTGCTGCACGAAGCATTACGGAAAATGTTTCGGCAGGCGAAGGATTCGCGAATTGGCAAAAAAAATTTCCCATATTGCTATATATATACTGGTCTAACTCGGCAAAAAACTAAAACTAAAAATTCGCATATTGCTATTGTGGGCTATAGACCCTTTTCGATGGACACGAACCCTTGGAATCTCGTAGAACAGCGTTCGCGCGAAGCAAGCAAACATGTTCTTCATCTCCAATCGACGCCCGAAAAAAAATCATCGCGAATGCAAATTCCGTTGCTGGTTTTATGTCGACCGCGCTCGCATGCAATGGCGGACTCCTGCTAATTTCCATACGCCATTAAGTTTCATTTGTCGGGCGAAGGGATCCATTACATTCGCTGTCGGTCGGCGGCTTGTGTGTATGTAGCGCAGACGACGAGGCAAAGTCTTCTTTGCCGGTCGGATCGCTTCCTGTTAGGCGGCGGTCATTCGTAGCGGAGACGGCCGGCGGCGGAGACATCTCGACCGCGGTCGATGTCCCGTCGCCCGTACATCGATATTCGAATCTATACTCCATCCCAGCGGTTTTTCCTGCTAGGCCGCCGCAGCCCAACCGATGGTTTGGTCGCTTGATAGAATACCCGGTAGCAACGGCATGCGCGGGAGTGAGTTTTAAGAAGATTCGTGTATTTTCGCAAGATTCGAAGAAGTTTGAACTCGTGGCGTGTCCTTCGCGCGATTTTGACCCCGTTCCATTTCATTCCGACAACGGAAACTTCTTCTCTTCTCAACGCAAAAACACACAAATATTTTAAAGGTCACGCGTCGCAGAGAGCTGCTATGTAATAACACGGGTATATTAGTTTCCCACCACCCCCGCGCGCGCCCTGCCCGTGGACCCGTCTCTGGAGGCATTTGTTCTATATAGCAGACGAATTCTCGTCCGCTAACCACATAATTCGTCGTCGATTTCCGCCGATTTTTTTTCCCGCGGGGTTTCCGCTTATTTTGGCAGCGTCCCGCGATGCGGTGCGCACCAGGAAACGATGCGATGTTTTGTTGAGAGTAGCAGAACGGCGCCGAGAGATATATGCAAAAAAAGAAAAATGACGAGAAATCGACGACGAATCCCAACGATGTCAGCAAATCAGATCGGGATGCTTTGTAAATTTTGGAAAACAAAATGCGACCCGTGAAGTTTTCGCCGTGCCGCTGTCGTAGAAGTAGTAGTAATGTGGGCAGTAGTAGTAGTAGTAGCAGCAGCAGCAGCAGCAGCAGTAGTAGTAGTAGTAGTAGTAGTAGTAGTAGTAGTAGTAGTAGTAGTAGTAGCAGCAGCAGCAGTAGTAGTAGCAGCAGTAGTAGTAGTAGTAGTAGTAGTAGTAGTAGTAGTAGTAGTAGTCAGCAGCAGTAGTAGCAGCAGTAGTAGTAGC
>NW_014578209.1:4391-6198 GCF_000485595.1 Priapulus caudatus
ATAGATAGATAGATAGATAGATAGATAGATAGATAGATAGATAGATAGATAGATAGATAGATAGAAAGATAGAAAGATAGATAGAAAGATAGATAGATAGATAGATATCAATTGAACGCACGCTAACATGGCGGCCTTGTGGCACTTCGCTGCTAAGCATTGTTTTTAGAACAACACATTGCCATGCTCATTCGTTAGAGCTCAGAGGATCTAGAGGCGAAGGGAGAGAAAGCAAGAAAGAGAGAGAGAGAGTGGGCGAGAAAAAGAGAGGGGGAGAGCTGAGAGAAAAAGATACAGTAGAGGGAGAGAGAGGAAGGGATGGAGGGAAAGAGAAACAGAGAGAGAGCGAAAGAAAGAGAGAGAAGGGGCGAGAGAGAGAAGAGAGGAGCGAGCGAGGAAGAGAGAGAGTGCGCGCGAGAAAGTGAGAGAGAGCGCGCGCGCGAGAGAGAGAGAGAGAGAACAGAGAGCGAAAGAACGATCGAGAAGACATTGTAATACATTGCATGCATGCTGGAAGAGCAGATGCAACGGGACGAGAATAAATGTTACGAGACACTATAATCATCGTGCGGCATTTCGTCCCTCTCTCTCATTATATCACAATAACGACTGCAGTTATAGCAAACATCCCGTCGTTTTACGCTTCGAATAAAAACAACACACTTCATCGTCAGTGATCGTAACAATCGTCGGCCATTATCTCACGCGGCGGCTAACTCTAACTCTAATATCCACGAGATGTTTCGTCGTCCGTCATCATAATGATGATCGTCGGCATTTCGTCGGCCGTGACCTTAATAATCATACGATGTTTCGTCGGCGGCGAGGATTATAGATATCTCTCCCGTCATCACGACGACGGCGGAATTATCGTCTGCCTGTATGCTGCTGCAGAGAGTTTAGAGAATCGCCGAGTAGCTACGTGTTGCGATCGATAACGGTAGAACTGATCCGTTTCTGCGTAGCGCGAGACTGCCGCTAGCAGCGGCTACGGTGTGCCGCGTGCTTGTACGGCGGTGGCCCCCCGCTTTATCGGGCCTCGGATAAACGGGCGCATCGCTCAAGCGACGCGTGTCTTCGAAAAACGATCGTTACACGCACGTTGTTATGCGTTCACCGCTTTATCGGGACCATTGCTTAATCTGGAACACCGCTTAATCGGGACAATTGATTAGCCAAGACATTTTCATGTTTCCAGACCTCTGTCCCGATAAAGCGAGGGTCTCAGTAATGCAATTATATCCATTAGCCCCGCCGTGGGATCTGCTTTCCAGTTTGCTCACTCTCTCTATGCGCACAACTCGTGCAGCGAGCTGCCACGTACCTAGTACGTACGTTGGGAACGGACACATAGCGACACAACTCGCATGGCTGTTTTCCCATGCTCGGTCCGTCGTGGTCGAAAGCTACTAACGCTTAATAATTGCAATCTACTACTTTCGTGCGCAGTAGAACGTATTGTTAGGCTGGTAATGGACTAGCGTGGAACATGTCGCAGTCAGTTTGTCACCATTGCCACGAAGCCTGCTAATCAACGCAGATTCAGCTGAAATACGCCTAATACGCGTGTTGGAGAATATATGGAGAGATATATATATATAAATATATATATATTATATATATATAAAAGCGGAGATTAGTATAAGATATATATAATTATATATATATAATATATATGTGATATAAAAAGATGGTCGGCCAGCACCACTGAAATGGGTGAACACGCCCGGTTTTAGCAAGTCCGTTATACATAAGACAGCGGACGGCGACTGCTGTGCGCTGTGACTACCCTACGCATCGCAATCAA
>NW_014578209.1:9003-13240 GCF_000485595.1 Priapulus caudatus
TACGCTCGTATCCAGCGCTCGGCTGACGTTCGTACATCTATTGACGCTATACGTGAGCCGCATATATCGGCGTCCGCGCGCCCGCGGTAATGACTCCTCCATATATACGCTCTCTCTCTCTCTCCTCCCCCCCCCTCGTCCCGCCGTGTCTCCACTCTCCACCGCTCTATCTCGTTGCGAATTGTTCATCGAGACACTTACATTGAAGACGACGTCGTACGAACCGAATGAAAGATTCATCAGAGTGCGCACGCGCGCTCGGTGTAGCATCGCATACCCTCCCTCCCGTGTCAATTGCCCCCCTTTCTACATCGCGCATGGTTAATGAAGATCAGGTCCCCTCGCGCCTGGGCGTAAGGCGTTCTGCCAAACACGCCCATGCTCATGCGCAATGTAGAGGGGGACTTGTGTCACGGGGGGATGTATACGACGCTACGGCAGGTTGATGTGACGGGGGTGCTAAGCGGACGTCAAGCAAATTAACGTCGTTCGAGATGTGCATTAGGCGCAGAAGTTAGCACCCCCGTAAAACCGCCGTCGAATGACGTCACGCGCGTTAAAAACATTCGTGATTAGTCGAGCCGGTACTTTGAGTGGCTCTGTTAAGCGCGTGTGTCGCATGCGACGAGCCGAGGCTCTTTGTTCAGGTTAATCGTCGCGCTGCCATGCGACATAGAAGTCATTCGCGTGTCGAATAGTGATATACGTGGTGTGAACGCATTAACCCAAACATATTAGATGTAGATGTAGATGTGGATGTGGATGTGGACGTAGGTGTATGTGTATTTGTAGATGTAGATGAAAATGTAGACGTAAACGTAGACGTAAACGTAGACGTAGACGTAGACGTAGACGTAGACGTAGACGTACAGACGTGGACATATACATATACATATACATATACATCCTACATATACATTATACATATACATATACATACTACATATACATTATACATATACATATACATCCTACACATACACCAACATGATCCTGAAATCATCCGATATAATCGCGCCAAACCGAAAAAATAACTCGACGCTAGCCGGCACCACATCCGACGTTGTGTCCACTAAATCACGTGGTCGTCAGATGCGCCAATCGGCTTCACCGTGTATCCAACCCGAGCGCGCAGCCATGTCTGTGTTAGATAGGCTTCATGTACAGTCGGGCGCGCATCGCTGTTCACTGCGATCATACAAGCTCTCTCTCTCTCTCTCTCTTGCATGTCGATATACCTGAATAGAACGAATATTCCCCGTACGTCTATCTATACGGCGGCTGCTGCGTCTCACGTCAAAATGCTCGGTAGAAATCGCTGGCAGACGTCCAAAAGTGTGCGCGCATTCTGTTGACGCTCACCGTAGCTCTATCCGTTTAGCTCCTTGGCTCCCGCTACAGGGCTATACGACCCCACAGTTGACGCTCACCGTAGCTAGCGTAGCTCTACCCGTGTAGCTCTTTCGCTCCCGCTATATAAGGTTATATGTCCTACAGTTTACGCTCACCGTAGCTCTATCCGTGTAACCCCTTCGCTCCCGCTAGTCTAAGAGCGCTATACCGTGATAAGGAAGCGGCAGTGAATCTGTGCAATATATGCAATAAGAAACACGATAGCCGGCAACATAAACGTCCTTTATCCGCTCAGTCTCAAATCAAACTCAGCTTACCGTAATTTTGACAGATTGGGTCGTTGTTGTAGAGGTGTAATGCAAACGAACTGAAGAAAGGCGGGCATGAATAAAACGGCCTGATTTAAATAGCGGCACCAGTTAGCCTACTATATTGATACATATTATATTATCTCAACAATGTAATAGGATAAAATGCCCGTAGTCCCTTCGGTATATTCTCGGTGGATAATGTTACATTCGTAGGGGATGAATTTTTGGTAATATCTACGCCAGACCAGTAGTCCGGCAGATTAAATTATTTAAAAGACCAATAACTGATTTTATGGAAAGAAAGTGCAGGTTATGCCTCAAGCAACATCGAGGAATACTCAAATGCATGTGACTTTTCATATCAATATGTCGTTTTCTATCGGATTTACCATATTACTAGACATACCATATACAGCCCTCGCTCCGGGCGATGCTTCAATTGTTATACGACAGAGACTGATTCTATGAGAGTCGAAACCATTTCTTGGCAGAGTAAACATCATTTTAAATGTTTGTAATTGTTGCTTTTTTTTAGAATTGCAAATACGAAATTACTAAGAAAGTGATCCTTTATCAAGACACTAAGAACATGGCGTATGATAGATCGGTACAGCTCACAGCGCAAGTAAAATTTCCCTTTAACCCACCCAAATAATTTTTTATTTTTACCCCATAGCAGGTGGGTGAGGATAAATTTTACATATACAACTCCCCCCCCCCACACACACACACACGCGCGCGCGCGTGCATGAACGCACGCACACTCACTCACATTTATTTATTTATTTATTTATATATTCATTTATTTATTTATTTAGTTAGTTAGTTAGTTAGTTATCTTATATTCATTTATTCAGTTACCTTTATATATATTTACATCACCGATCGCCCTACGCACGATGGAGAAGATAACAAAACATCAGATATCGAGCAGCGCACAGGAACGCAGTCTACACACATCATGACGTGGGTGTATTAGCTTGCTCGCTCATCGCCGTATACTCACGTCAGCGTGCAATCTCCGCCGCACGCTCGTTAACGCACGCTAGCGACATAAGCGGCATCGCCATCGTCGCCGTCGTCACCTCCGATCAGCTCAGCCGACGACAGATTACATCAGCGACGGCCGACGGCGCGGCCTTGCGTCGGCATTTGTTAGCCGACGAAATTTACAATCAGTGAGTACGATGGAATTTGGCAGCTGGCGATAGCGGGGAAAAACCCACCATATGCTCGTGACTAACCCGAGGTTGCTCGGTACAAAGTGACGTTAGCTTCTGCTGCTGGTTAAGAACTACGACTCCCGTAGCGCGGCAGCAGATCCCGCTGCGACTGTGTGGGTTTACCCCGCGCGCGCGACAGGAACTTGATTTTAACTTGATGGAATGAGAGAGATCGCACGCAGACGTGTATGCGCACCTGTGTTGCGGGGGTTGATCAGTGGAAGGAACGTGTGTTGCGTAGGTTGGGCGATGGAAGGAACTTGTGTTGCGTCGGTTGGTTGATGGAAGGTACTTATGTTGCGTGGGTTGGTCGGTAGAGGGAACCCGTGTTGCGTGGGATGGCCGCTGGAGGGAACCTATGTTGCGTAGGTGCCGCGCTGTCGGCCAGGCGTCGCCACTAGCAGACGTAGCTCAAGTTAAGCTGCCTTCAGTCGCACTCGAAACGCTAATGCACGATAAAACAGGCGCCGACGTCGCAGCGGCCGGATTTGAAGTGGACGGCTTTACGAAATACTGCGCCGCAACGAAATTAGTAACTAGTCACACAGAGCGTTTATTACGTGTAGCGCAAGTTGTCATAGCCAGCTGACAACGCGAATGGAGGCGCTGTCTGACGAATAGGCCCTCGATTCTAAGGAGAAGTCCCGTCCGTCTGACTTTAACGGCTTAGTGACGGAGACGAGTCCCCGTGAAAGCGACTCAATCAAATCCATACGAACATTTCGCATCGTTGTTTTGAATTCGTGAAAGATACTTCAGTGAAGTGAAATTATGAGGGGTTATGATACGGGGGTACTTGTTTGTGTAAAATCGCAAAATAAAGGGAAAGCAGACAGGCATTATGGTTTTGTTATATAACAGCCTACATGAGTGGTTTGTCAACACAACTTCATACCGAACTTACAGAGTATATAGTCATTATATATTTCACATAACAATTTCCGTCACTTATTGAGCCCCTTCTTCGTGAAAATTCGGCTAGTTTTGAAATACTAAACCCACATCAGTTGTTAGTCACTGCATTATTGCTACCTCGAATCTATAGGGAGTCCGGCCCGATGCCGTAAAACAATTTACGAAACATTATTCTATAAATTTCATATCACCGTAGGTTATCTGCTGGATAATAGTATAGTTATCTGTAGCACTGTTCGTGCACTACCTTATCAATTGTTCTTCGACTGAACTAGTCTGTCTTAATGTTCATCACTAATAGCGCCCTCCCTCCCTCCCCCTCCCTCCCTCCCTCCCTCCCTCCCTCCATCCCTCCCTCCCTCCTTTCCTTCCTCCCTCCCTCCCTCCCTCCCCTCTCTCCCTCCCTCCCTCCCTCCCTCCCTCCCTCCCTCCCTC
>NW_014578209.1:13250-34134 GCF_000485595.1 Priapulus caudatus
TCCTCCTCCTCCTCCTCCTCCCTCCCTCCCTCCCTCCCTCCCTCCCTCCCTCCCTCCCTCCCTCCCTCCCTCCCTCCCTTCTTTCCTCCTTCCCTCCCTCTCTGCCGCCCTCACTTTCTTCTTCCCTCCTTTCCTCTCTCCTTCCCTCCCTCCCTCCCCATTCCCTTTCTTCCCTCCTCACCGGCAGTTTTGTTGTTTAAATTTTGTTCCATATTAAAATTCAAGTGCTAGCCGTTAGCACTTGGTTATATTTTTACTCAAATACGTGTCAGAACGGAAGTATCTCTTCCGTGTCATGAATCAGGTCTGTCCTTGGACAGTTGGACTCCCAATGATCATGTAGCAGATTATATTAGATTATAATATAAGTATATATATATATATATATATATATATATATTAAACATATATTGCGCTGTCACAAATTATGTATCAATTAGCAATTATTCGCATTAAGTGTTTCGTTGTTGTGGTTTCAGGCTACGTAAGGAGCTGAATGAAGGCGCCTGGTGCCCGGCTAGTCCGAACAACGGCAGCGCCTCACACGTATACGAATGGCTGGAGATAGACCTTGGCCAGCTCAAGGTTTGACCGATTATCGATTATCGATGAGGCGGCGACGCCGCGGCCGCCCGCCGCCGTTTTATCGATGGAGCATTATTACATTAGCATGATTGATTCGCGGCAAAGTGCGTGATTAAAATTACATTTGCTGCCGAATAGTTTTGTGAGCTGGGCGGGGGATGGGAGCGCGGGGGGGGGGGGGTAAGTAGAGGCTCTCGCTGTCGCTCGTGATTCGAGGGGAAAGCTGCGGCGATGTTGACGATGCAGATCGAAAAAAATACGAGCATGGAGATGAGAAGATTGATGAAAATAGTTGGGTATTCACGCGCGCGCATACACGCGCATGCACGCACGTGTGCGCGTACATACGTATGCGCGCGCTTGTGTGCTTACACGCGCATGCACGTACATGACCCCTTACACGCGCATGCACGCCCATGACCCCTTACACACGCATGCACGCACGCGTGCGCTACACGCGCATGCACGCGCTTGTGTGCTTACACACGCATGCACGCACGCGTGCGCCTACATTAGCACGCACGTACGGCTGCGCGCGCGAGCGTGCGTGCGTGCACATGGCTGTGCATGGTCGTCCATAAAAAAATAACGAGCATGCATTCACAATCGGGAGAAGGGAAGGATGTCTGACACCGTCCTCTGTGCGTGCTCACTCATAAAACCATCGGGGTTATTTGTTGCTATAGAAATCGTGTTCACTATGTGGCGTTACAATTGTGAAAACGCAGGGCAGCTAAATCGAAATTCGATCCTATACAGCGGATGGGAGAGAACGCATAGAAAGAGAGACTCGGCGATCGCGAGTGCGTGAGTGAATGAGTGAGCGAGCGAGCAAACGAGCTGGCGGGCGGATGAGTGAGTGAATGAGGGAGGGAGGGGGAGGAAAGGAAGGAAGGAGGGGGAAGAAGGGGAGGTAGAATTAAGGGAGGGAGGGGAGGGGATGGAGGGAGAGCGAGAAGGATGGAAGGAGGAAGGAAGGGGAGGGGTTAGACCAAGGGGGGCGGGATGGATGGAAGGCGGGAGGGAGGGAGGGAGGAATAAAGGGACAATTGGAGGAAGGGAGGAAGGAAGGAAGGAAGAGATGAAGGGATGGAGAGAGTAAGGAAATGAGATAGCAAGGAATGAAGAAAGAGCACTACTAGTGGGGTACATTGCGACAGACAAACGTCCAGTCCGACAAACAGGAGGGGCATGCGTTCGCACGCAATCTCCGATAGAGGGAACTGAGACGTTAACCACTGAGACGACGTCTCGACTACCATACCAATCGCAACGACGCAACACAAGTCGTCGCTACGACTTTTCTATTGGCGGCAGTCACGGCGGCCGCCGTAAAAAAGTTCGCCTGCGCAAAAATAATGAGAACTAATCTAGTCAAGCCGGCGCAAGTTTGCTTTTAATGATGATATCTCGTTATCTCATTAAACACACAACCGAGATTTTCTAACAATTTCGGTCACCGGCCGTCATCCAAGCCATCGCAAGACGCAACGCCGCCAAAATATTTTAAATCTTGAAAAATCCCTCCTTTTCATGATAACGAACAGCGACTAATCTTACTTTTGCCCGAGGTTTGAGGGCGCTCTAACCGCTGTCATTACGTAGGCAAGGATTTAATATAGTTACGCAATTAAGAGGAGAATGTTAGCCTAGCTTTATGAGCGAAGTCAGAGGTAAACATGCACGAAGATGATTGCAAATTCGATAAGACGAGCCTAGAGGGAATCGGGGGAGATACAAACAGGTCTTTGTAAAGTTTGCGGTGAGTTATCATTCTCTAGCGAGCTACGAGAAGCTACGAGAAGCGAAAATGCGTGTAATAGTGTGTTAAAATCTATTTATTAATATAGTCGCAAACTTTCACCACTCTCCGATTAACCGTAGCACAGGTGTATGTGCTTGCGTGTGACTGTCCGCAGTCTTTCCCTTCGTAAAAATGTCCTCGGACTCATCCTTGATCAATGCATAAATATATGTTGACTCACAGAAGATGTCTTGCAATCGAAGATGGGATAGTTAGGAAGTCTTTCGGATAGTTATAAATATAACTCATATAATGTAACATCAACACTTACTACAATAATTGTAACGCTTGCTATATATTATTACACTTACCGTAACGTACACTTACACACAACTGTGTACCCTCTATCGTAAGTGCTACATTATATTCAATCTTGTAGGTTGTGACGAAGGTGGCGACGCAGGGACGGTTCGGCAATGGTAAGGGCCTGGAGTTTGCAGAGTCGTACAAGCTGGAGTACTGGCGGCCAGGCCTCGATAGATTCATGCGCTTCAAGAATCGCAAAGGCGTCGAGGTGCGTCACGTGACTGGCCGTGTGCGCGATCACGAAGCACACGCACATAGTCTAACACATAGTTAGTTACATAGTTTACACACAGTTTATACATAATTTATATATAGTTTATACATGATTACGTACATAATTACTTCCATAGTTACATAATACATACATAGTTTATGCATAGTTGACACAGAGTTACATACATATTTATCAAGAGCGCATTAAGAAGGCATAATGCGCTCTTGATATTTATACATAGTTACTTGTATAGTTACATAGTATTTAAGCAATTTATGCATAGCCACATAGTTGTATAGTTTATAATACTTACATAGTACATGGGTTTTCTATATAGTTTATACATGGTACATTGTCTATGTGCTCGTGGAATGTTAACCAAAAGTGTGTGTACGCATAATATCATATTATGATCTACGTGTACAATAACGGGGATTCTTCCAGCGCCTATGCTACTCCATCCTCAATCCTAGCATCACACATAAGAAATGCCTCACCCAGATCTCTTCCTCGCAAGATTCCGGGAGTCTGGAGACATCTCGTTGCGCGAGTGTACAGCGATATATATATATATATATAGCGTGGGATGTACTGCAATTCAACGCCGCACTGCGATTCTTTTCTTGCAATCACCGCTGCACACCACGTCACAGTGACCGTCGAGTACTAAGATGATACTTACATGCGATGATTGTCGGCATTGTGAAGTGTGTCGCGAAGAAATTGGTCCGATACTCCGCCTACGACATCGCAATCATCTTCAAAAGTTCTGAATTCCTTTCACAGCGCGGCAATGTTCGAGTATAACGTAGCGCACGCAAGCGTACAGTGTTGCAGCGTATCATCTACCTTAATCTTTTTCCTACCCTCTGTCTGACCTATGGTCTGACTTTCCTTGTGGGATCGATAACCGTAACGATATTAAAAAAGACTACATTCACGAAAAGAATTGCATGAATGCTGCTAGTTATGACATCGTGAATAAAAAATTTCCTAATTAAAAAAATGTCGTGTCGTGAAAAGGTGTTTGACGTTTAAGCAAAATGACATTTTAGACTTATGATCGGCATATAACTATTTGTAATGTAGTCGACAACGCGCCCCCTAGTGTGATATGATAGAGATGAATCACTAGATGAATCAACACGTCCGTCACGCGTCACGTGGTTGTGATTGACAGCTGTTGCCCGGCAACACAAACACCTACATGCCCGTGGAGCAGGAAATGGACCCGCCCATCGTCGCATCGCGTGTGCGGTTTGTACCGTTCAGACGCAACCTGCAAATCTGCATGAGGGTGGAAGTCTACGGCTGCATCTGGGAAGGTAAGAGCATGAGGAACTTGTACATATCATACTTGTACATGTGGATACAAAGAAAAGACCAGGAGTGAATAAAAACACTTGTTTGTTTTTATTTACTCCTGATGAGACATAATAAATGTGGATGGGTATAATGCACGTATATTAATTATATATTACATATCGTATATGTGCGCCCGCATGCAAACAACAACGGAGAACAGCCAGACGCACAAATGTACGTACATGCATACATAGAGAAACATAGGCGGATAGACACACATGCACGCACGCACACGTACACACACACACGCACACACACACAAAAATGAAATGCGCAAAAATGCCATTTTGATGCACATATTTTCAAAAATTACCCTACTGTGGAAGGGGAAACACCCTCCCCAGGGGCGTGTACAGGGGGGGTCCAGGGGGTCCGCACCCTCCCTGCTCGCGCAGAAAACGCATCTGAGGGGGTCTAATTTCAAAAAAATTCTGGGGGAGGGCCCCAGACCCCCCCTTCGCGTGCTCGCAAGTATGGATTACGCTTAGACCCCCCCTGGTCCAAATCCGGTACACGCCCCTGCTCCCCCGTTGAGAAATAGCTTCATCACTGTCTTTGGTCGCTTAACTCTTTTCTTCCCTCCCTGAAAAACACTGGCTTCGTACACCATTTTCACTGGTCTAGCTAAGGGTCCACCAACTGGTCGTGTGTAACCTCAGAGCCTTCCGGCGCCACAGGCAGGGGGCCATCGTCCCACGTTGATCGGATCGGAGTGGAAAAAAAAGCGAGGGAGGGGGGTTATTTGCCACTTCTCATATAAGTTACCCCTAATACTGAATTTTAGTGTGCAGAAAATGCCATTTTCATGCACGAATTTTCAAAAATCTCCCTACCGTGGGAAAAAATACCCCTCTCACGCCCTACCCCCCTCGGTCGCTTCGCTCCCTCGCCTTGGCCCCCCATGTTTCAAATTGCTGGCTACGCCACTGGTTATGGCGATCGTGAGTATGAAATGTCATGATTTCTTTCGCATGGAGCGCTATGCTAACATTGCGACAATTTCGACTATACATATATATATATATATATATATATATATGCCATCGCGACCTAAAATTATCTTTGATCTTCTTTACATATCCTAACTATAAATCACGAACAGAGAACCAGTCTATGTCACGTGCGCCATTGTTCCGCGTGCTGTTTCCAGGACTACGAGACGACGATCCCACACAGACAGATGGGCGTTAATCTATACGTCAACTACTCGGCCGCACGCTGCCCGCCAGGGGGCGAGACATTCGCCGAGACGTTTAGGAAGCACGGAGCGCCGACGCAGGAGGCGCCACAGGCGTTCCTCGGTGCGGAGAAGCCAGGTCCTCCGCACAACATGCTGAGTCCTCACCACGGTAGGTTGTCGCCATATCTTACCTGCCCCCTATACAGCAGCGAGTACTGGCGCTGCTTAACAGCGCATCCAGACGGCGTTTCACCGCTTTTGCTTCCCTTTTACAGCCAGAATGCTTTGCGCGTTTCCCCATAATGGGCTCTGGCGCTCGTTCGCGTACTCGTCTTCTGAAATCCCACCGATCGTAGCCAATGACCATCTCACCACATGCATTAGAGATTATATATATATATATATATATATATATATATATATATATATATATATATATATATACATCAATACATATTATCAGGAGTTAATAAAGACAAATCTAAAGACGATTTGTCTTTTATTAAGCTCCTGAATATTATGACTTAGAAATAAGTCCTAATGCCCCCGACTGTCCTGATCTCAGGAAAATCCGAATTTTTTTATTTTTGCTACATGCTCGAGCTATGTTCTTCTAGGGCCTGACTACGCGCTGGTGATGCCGCAGCAGCCTTCCACACCTACCGCGGTTGACGACGATGGCGCCCGCACTGCCGCCGCGCTATCCCAACCCGCGCATACGTCACATGAAACCCAGCGAGGCGCTGTCGCTGCACTACGCTGAGACGGAGCTCTTCCGAGTGCAGAAGATACAGAGCGTGAGCATCGTAGTTAATCGTAGTTATTACTATATATTATCATCTCGCTACCAGTGTATCTTACTACCAGTGTATCTTACTACCAGTGTATCTTACTACCAGTGTATCTTACTACCAGTGTTTCTTACTACTAGTGTATCTTACTACCAGTGTATCTTACTACCAGTGTATCTTACTACTAGTGTATCTTACTACCAGTGTTTCTTACTACTTAGTGATCTTACTACCAGTGTATCTTACTACTACGTATCTTCACTACCAGTGTTTCTTACTACTAGTGTATCTTACTACCAGTGTATCTTACTACCAGTGTATCATTACTTACCAGTGTTTCTTACTACTAGTGTTATCTTACTACCCAGTGTATCTTACTACTAGTGTATCTTACTACCAGTGTATCTTACTACCAGTGTATCTTACTACAGTGTTATCTTACTACCAGTGTATCTTTACTACCAGTGTTTTCTTACTACTAGTGTATCTTACTACAGTGTATCTTACTACCAGTGTATCTTACTAAGTGTATCTTACTACCAGTGTATCTTTACTATCAGTGTACTATTACTACCAGTGTATACTTTACTACTAGTGTATCTTACTACCAGTGTATCTTTACCTACTAGTGTATCTACTCTGTTATCTTACTACCAGTGTTCTTACTACTAGTGTATGTCTTATACTAGTGTATCTTAACTACCAGTGATCTTACTACCAGTGTATTTACTACCAGTGTATCTTACTACCAGTGTATCTTACTACCAGTGTATCTTACTACTAGTGTATCTTACTACCAGTGTATCTTACTACCAGTGTATCTTACTACCAGTGATCATACTACCACCAGTGAATTTTATTAGATTTTACTACCATGCAGTGTATTTTACTGGATTTTACTACCAGTGTATTTTACTGGATTTTACTACCAGTGTATTTTTACTGGATTTACTACCAGTGTATTTTACTGAGGATTTTTTACTACACAATCGTGTTTTACTGGATTTATTATCCGTCCGTATTTACTGGATTCTACACTACCAGTGTGTATTTTAATACCAGTGTGTTTTAACTATCCACTTGTATTTTACTAGCAGCGCATTCTTACTACCAGGTGTATCTTACTACCCAGCCTGTTATTTTACTACCAGTGTGTTTTACTACCACTTGTATGGTTTGAGCTACTAGTGTATTTTACTACCTACGTTCACTCTTTATACTACTATCGTATTTTTACTTACAGTGTTCTTACTACCAGTGTATTTTACTACCAGTGTGTTTTACTACCACTGTATTTTACTAGCAGTGTATTTTACTACCAGTGTATTTTACTACCAGTGTGTTTTACTACCAGTGTATTTTACTACCAGTGTATCTTACTACCAGTGTATTTTACTACCAGTGTGTTTTACTACCAGTGCATTTTACTACCAGTGTATCTTACTACCAGTGTATTTTACTACCAGTGTGTTTTACTACCACTGTATTTTACTACCAGTGTATCTTACTACCAGTGTATTTTACTACCAGTGTATCTTACTACCAGTGTATTTTAATACCAGTGTATCTTACTACCAGTGTGTTTTACTACCACTGTAGTTTACTACCAGTGTATTTTACTACCAGTGTGTTTTACTACCAGGGTATTTTACTATACCATATTATGGTACACTCATACCATGTATTCTGTATCCTATCACAACACTATGAACACTGTACTCTATCTTAGTCACCAACTATTATACCCTAACCGGATAGATTATGTTAATTATCCAAGATATTAGAAAATAACACGTTTGTTAAACGATGTATAATTTGCTAATTAATCAATTTATCATCTCGAGTTAAGTGTGCCAATGCCTGTTAACATAATTATTCAATCTTTTCCCCCACAGCATATGGTTCCAACGATCTGATTACGTTACAGTGTGACAGCGCATGCGCGCGTGGCTGTCACTCGCTCTCATCCACAGATCTCTAAATACTAACTTTGTAACTCTATAACTATGTAAGTATATGGAGATCAGTGCTCTCATTTCTATCATTTTTTGCACCTCTATAGGCTAGCGGCAGCAACATATATGCGGCACCGCCCGACCTTCTGGCGTCAAGAAACAGCCGAGTGACGGAGTTTCCGATTGAGGATCTCGCTTTTTTAGAGAAGCTTGGAGAAGGACAGTTCGGAGAGGTGCGTGGTGATGCGTGGATAACTGGGATTAAGTGTGTGGTGGCGGATCGTATAGTAGGGATAGCGAGGCGGGAGAAACGGGGGAGGGGGTAAGAAACATCACCTGAGACAATTTGCCTATTCTGATCTTGTTCTTTCCTCCCACTATCTCTCGCTATCGCCTACTGTCTCTATCACGCGTTGTTCTCTCCCTTTCTCTTTCTTTCATTTTCTCGCTTTCTCACCCCCTCTCTCTTCTGCTCACTCGCTCTCTGTCTCCGTACCTCCCTCCCCATCTCTCCATCCCTTTCTCCCGTCCTCCTCTTTCCTTTCTTTCCCCTCCTTTCAATCTCTATTTTTCTCGACCCATCTTTCTCCGTCTCCCTCCTCCTTTCCCATCTCCCTCTCCATTCGTGAGCGCCGATATCAAATTGTGATAGGACGATTGCAACCCTTAAAGGACTTCTTGTTTTTAACGATCCAAGATGTGGGAAGATTTATATAATCGCGCACTCTGAACACCGAATCGTTCTTTCCATGTTCGTTATACGACCAGTAACATTGCGGGTTTACGACAAATTGATATCTCAACGTTCGTCGTAACGCGAGCACTAAAAACTGTCGCCTAAAATCATCGAATAAAAATTTTAAAATTAATTTTCGCAAAACCTCGCCTGCGCGAAAGCACGGATATTAGCAAACGCCGGGATATTCCTAGCTCGGTTCGTACGATTATCACATCGCATGCGAAGCTTTCTGACGCTACGTACATGCTGACTCGCTCGCTCGACTGTTCCCGCGCCCTGCGGCGGCTTGGTTCTCTTTGGGGGATGCGCGCGCCGAGCGTGCATGATGGATTAGTGTGGAGGCGGCCGTCAGCAGACGATAGTCGGAGATGCGGGGAATTCGATGATGAATTGGGGGAAAAATGAGTGAGTCACCCACGGATTGTTGGTATGCAGCATCCCAGCGTGCGTGCGTGCGTCTGCGCGTGCGTGCGTATGTGCGTGCGTGCGTGCATGTGTGTGCGCTTATGTGCGTGCGAGCGGGTGTGCGTGCGTGCGTGCTGGGTCGCCACCAACGATTTGTAATGAAATGAAACGTTTGTATAGGCATGAACATAGTACTAGTATAGAGGTGTTCATGGCTTCAGTGCAGTGCGTCGTTGTGCCGTAGGCCCTACTGTCATCTGTAGCCATCTGTGTGCTGCCATCGCCTCAGAGAATAGAAGGCAGTGTTTTGGTGTGACGTTCAAATTCTTCTGGAAATTGACCTGTGTGCTCATTTCCAGTCGTGTTGGGGGAGAGGTGGGCGGGTGCCCCTTGCTGTGGAACGGTCAGTGATTTCACACGCAGTGCGAACCACTCTGTTATTCAGGTGCACGTCTGCGAGACGGCGGCCATGTCTGATCTTGATTATTCGCCAGGCCATACCAGCGACAACGGTAAATCCCTCGTTGTCATCAAGATACTGGGGAGCGACGCCACGCAGGATGTCCGGTAAGAATGACAATATTGGTGACGATGCACTTACTAGTCAAACCTGTATTAAACATATATTTAACTTGTATTAAGTCTGTATTTAAACTTTATTAAATCTGTATTGAACCTGTATTAAACCTGTATTAAACATGTATTTAACTTGTATTAAGTCTGTATTTAAACTTTATTAAATCTCTATTGAACCTGTATTAAACTTGTGTTTAATTATAACCTGTATTAATATATTATGCCGCATCAATGTTTTAATGGGATCTAACTAATGCGGAGAACTCCTTACTAGTCTACCCTGTATAAATCCTGTATCGAACCTCTATTAAACCTATATCGAAACTGTATTAAACCTGTATTAAATCTGCGTTTAACCTGTATTAATGCACTATGCCGCGTCAATATTTCAATGGTATCTAACTAAGGCAGAGAACTTCTTACTACTCTCACCTTCATTAAACCTGTATTAAACATGAGTTTAACCCGTATTAATACACTACGTTGCAACAATGTTTTAATGGTAGGGCCTATCTAACTAAAGCAGAGAACTTCTTACTACTCTAACCTTTATTAAACCTGTATTAAATCTGCGTTTAACCCGTATTAATACACTATGCCGCGTCAATATTTCAACGGTATCTAACTAAGACAGAGAACTTCTTACTACTCTAACCTTTATTAAACCTGTATTAAATCTGCGTTTAACCCGTATTAATACACTACGTTGCCTCAATGTTTTAATGGTATCTAACTAAAGCAGAGAACTTCTTACTACTCTAACCTTCATTAACTATGTCGATGCTGTCGCGCTGGCTGCTCGTCAGCGAGGTGTCGTTCGACTCCGGTAGGTATATACGCAAGTGAGGTGTGTGTGTGGGTTGGGGGAGGGGGGTGAGTGGTTGTAGGGGGACGGTGTGTGTGTGTTTGTGTTTGTGCGTGTGTGTGGGGGGGGGGCGTGTATGTATGGGGGTGTCCCTTTCCTCCTACCTCGTCTCTTCCATCCTTCCCCATCTCCTCCATCCTTCTTCACCTCTTCCCCCTCTCTTATCTCTCCCTTCCTCAATCATCTCTCCTCTCCTCCCTCATCTTCTTTATCCTCAAATCTCTCTCCTCTTCCATTGTCTCTCTCCTTCTCCCTTATCTCTATCCTTCTCCCTTATCTCTCTTCATCCCACATCTATCTCCTCCCGTCTCATCTCTCGCTTCCTCCCTCAACCCCTTGTTCTCAATTATCTCCCCCACCCTCCTTCAAATACAACTGCTAGTCGGCATGCCTCGGTCTTTCGTAGTCTCTTTCGATTTTTCCGCTTCCGTCAATTTTAAGCAAGAAAAACGGTCGCTGAGTGACTAAGGGGGATTTGGTAATTAGTTAGACCGAGGTGTGGCGCTCCACTCGGCACGTTTGATGTTGGTCAACATATGGACAGGTTCACATGTCATTCTAGCAGGGATAATACACGAAAACATACTCTCGCTACGATTCTATAACGAGAAAGAGAGTGTGACAGATGCAGGGAGAGAGTGTGTGCGAGAGAGGCAGGGAGAGAGCGAGAGCGGGAGAGTGAGAAAGTGTGAAAATGAGCGAGGAGGAGGAGGAAGAAGAAGGCGAGCTAATGACACAAAGAGAGAGAGAGAGAGAGAGAGAGAGAGAGAGAGAGAAAGAGAGAGAGAGAGAGAGCGCGCGCGAGAGAAGGAAAGACCGCGACATTTAGAGTACATAAACTATTTATATTTATTTCACTTTTTTTGAAATACTGCAGTTGTGCGCTGCAACAGCTGAATACATCGGGATAATGTATCGCCGAAGCTATGAAATTCTGCAAACATGAACTAATATTATAACGATCACAAAAGCCACATCCAAGTGCATGTAGGTAAATGCATGCATGCATCCGTGCATGCTTGCTTGCGTGCGTGCGTGTAAACGCGCGTACCTGAGCTCCGATGGCAGTAAATGCATGCATGCGTCCGTGCATGCTTGCGGGCGTGCGGGCGTGTATTCGCGAGTACCTGAGCTCCGGTATATTCTTGCCTCATTGCCATCAGTGCCTGCTGTCGGTGCCTACATTAAGGAGGATGAGACGGGAACTACAGAGCTGGACGAGGTGTTACAGTCAGCGAGGCTACCGCCGCTCAACGACTGGGCGGCCGTCGAAGAAGGTAGTGTTCAGTCAAAAATCAAAGTCAGTTCAAAGTCAGGTTCTGAAACGAATGTTGACGTGATCTCACCCGATACAAAAAAATATTCTCCGCAACGCCGATGATCGAGATGTCAGTGTATAATAATTATAAGAACACAGTTTGCGCAAGCGTTGCGTCGTATCCGAATCGGATGGAGAGAAAATACAGCCATATATCTATTCACATCTTTCAAACGCACAAAAACTTATCACGTCTCCGTATCTTTAAATTTGAGCAAACATCAAATGTCATTTTACGGATTTCGACGAGTATTAGAGTGTATCCTTGTTAGATTATCTTATTGTTGATTCAATTACGATAGCGACATAGACGAACGGGGCAGAGAAAGCTATACGGTTTATGTGCGTTTCGACGATAGATACTTTGATGGGTTTACTTATACTATCGTGAATTTTTTTTTTACTAGAACTGTCAGATGTTTTACTAACCCGACCAGGCTGTACGACTGTATAGCCGCTACGCAGTGTTAAGAGCGGCAGTCACTTATGGCTAGTGATTCGTGTGTCGTAAATGTGTAGCGATGAGTATTGAACGTGACTACAACGTGTATAAACAACAAACAACAACCGGTTAAAAAACAAATGTTAAACGCTTTAATACTGCTAATAACTGTAATTTTTCAGGAGCATTTATTTTGAAAACGTTGTGTTGTGTTGTATTGTGTCGTGTCGTGTTTTCATTGTGTTGTGTTGTGTCGTGTCATGTCGCGTGGTTTAGTAGTGCTGTGTTGTATCGTGTAGTGTGGTTTAGTAGTGTTGCGTTGCGTTGCATCAAACGTTGTATGGTGACGACACACTACAGCTGACGACTATTCTAACCGGGAAGTTTTGCCGACAAAGACCTGTCACCTGTGCAGGCAAATGTAGAGCTCACTGCGTCATCTGTCCTTTCTATATTCTAGTAGTCAGTTTCAACTGAAGTTATTCTCAATTCACCGTTATTTCCAAAGCTATCAGCCGTTATTTCTTTATATAATCGCGAGCGCGGTAGAGTCGTAAAGACAAAATGCAATGCTTAAAACGCGATTATCTTGCAATGTAAATTGGTAATAATATTACGAGAGATGAGAGCGTCAGAAACTTTTACGACCCGATCACATACAGGAAGGCAGCTTCATAATGCGCGAGAGATGCAAGACATTTAAGCGAGCAGACGTGGCGGTGAATCAATGGCGGATCTCTGCCTTTGTCGCGCTTCCTTTTCCTTTTTTATCGTTGATCTGTTGATTTCAAAAACTTGCCCGCAGAAGAGCGTTTTTAATGCGGCGGGAGGAAGAAAATCTTTCCCCACTCTCGAGCGGAAAATCCCCAAACCTGCCGACGGCGGCGCAAGCGCAGTTGAACGTTGTTATGAAGTAAATTCTCGTCTGCATCGGGGAATATCTTTCTCGCGCGCTCGATCGTATCCAGCCGATAGCAACTGTGGAGGAGAAATCCCGCGCTAGCGCGAAAATATCGAGGCGGCGCTTGCTCGACGCGACGACGAAAATTTTTTACGGGTGAGTTAGTTATGCGCGCACGAAATGTGTAGCAGTACGAGGCAAGATCGTTGAGGAGAGAGCGTGGGGTGCGGAGGTGGTGGGGTGGTGAGGAGGGTTGAAAGGGAATAGGGTTAGGGTTGGGATTAGGGCAGGTGTGTGGGATGGGGAGGAGGGCAGGAGGGCATAGGACCGTGGGGTGGGGATGAGGGGTATGACCATGGGGTGGGGAGGAGGGTGGTAGGAGCGTGGTTGGTGACGAGGGTAGGAGCGTGGGTGCAAGTACAAGGCCGTGAAGGTCATATGGGTCGGGTGAGAGTAGCGGGGGAGTTGAGGATGGAATGGATTGGGCACGTGTGTAGAGAGCACATGGGGGTCGTGACATGCAGTGAAGAGACTCCTCGCGGGGTGGGTGGTGGGGTGGTGGGGAAGGACGTCATTTGTGCTGAGTGCACTTCCCTTCCGGGAAGATACAGCATTAATTACAGCGTAAAACCGAATTAGCACTTTTCGTCCGCGTTCTTAATTACGTAAACGCAGACAATAATACTTGCGCCCGTGGCGCTTAATAACGGCAGTAGAATGCAGTTATAGTTTTTAATCACGCAACAGAACCCAGCGACTGTACATTTTCTTATAGGTTTTTGACGCAAGACGTACTGGCGCGGTTGCACCGGGGAGGGGGGGCGTATTTTAAGTATTCTCGGCTAATTTACTGAAACCTCACTGTCACTATCGGTGGTAGGCGGTAACAAATATTTGAGTCAAACATCTATTTTGGTGATTGATTGCAGACGGCGAGAGGGGACCGGACAATTTCAGACTCGACATAAAGGGTTTCGGAAAAGGCTACGAGTGGGTCGGCTGGAAGAACGACACAGGAGCCAGGCTGTCTCCAGTAGAGGTAGGGCGCCTTTGCGCGATTTCAATGCCTGCCCTGCGTAATTACATACGCCCACCTTTCAGAAATATCACGCAAGCCGGAAATGAAAGTATACAGTTTAATTTCGGTTTGATTAGGTCGGGTTATTAAAATGAACTTCTACGTATTGAGGTAGATTTGTATAGATCGATTTAATGACATTTCTGCATGGACAGATAAAAATGCAGCCGTAATCTAAATAGTTTAACTGCTTGCAGTCTCTATATTGTATCAATTTTTTGAATTCCATATTTTGGCTGTAACCGCGTACCACACTTGCAAATAATAAATATTTTTCGTCGTAAAGACCACATAAAGGTCACACACTTGAGTAGCCTACATAGCACCTACGGTAAAATGAACACAGACGTAAATTATATAAAAAAAGAAACCAAAATTGAAAAATAAATCGGCACCATGTGTTGACTATTGCCCGCTATGTGTGTTCAGGTGTAATTAAGTCCCCTGACATGCATTCCCTGTCCTCCCAAAATGGCCGATCTCGCTTTACCAAAAAAACATTGGTAATTGAGAACGGTGAAATGTCAAAATCCGAAACCGGTGTTAGGGCGCGCAACTCTGACAGAAAATGCACCAAATGTATCACTTTAGCTGAATATTATATCGTTTGAATAATATGCGTAATAAATCATTAATGCTGACGCGAACCACGCATTACCATTTATTTCTACGAGTTTCTCAATCGAAATAAATTTTTTAGGCTGGTGCACACAGGTCAGAGAGCTTTTATTTGCTTCTGCCGTCTGGTTTTCTGCCGAATATCAATATTCACGTCTCTCAAAACACCACAAGCTTTCAGCACCAGCTCATGGCTAACATTAACTGTTTCTGTAATGGTGTGGCGGCTACAAGAGAGGTTAGAGACTTTGCTTGTAATTGCACACGTTCCCACACAAATGCAGTCAGCTGTGTTAGTTTTATACACTAAACTAAAATCAGCCAGTCTGTAATATTTAATAATTGTGGCACATCTTGTGCCTTTCCCACGAAGAGAATCGCCATATATAATTAAATACTGTATCATGTAGAACTATATATACCGTTTATTTGCCATTCCGCTATAAAGTCAACCTTTAATGTCGCACAGGGCGGTTAGTTTCGTAGTCGATCAACATTTCACATTCGCTTTGATGTTTGAATGTTGATTGTTTGATCCTCTCTAAATCGGTAGTCAGCGACCAAACATCAAACAAACATCATTATTTGTGTTCTAGTTATATAATGAACTGCACTTCGCACCCAAGAAAGATAGATACGTTATTCATTACCGTCGCTACTGGCTGAATTTTATTGGTATTATATTGGAAATCATTCAAATAATTAGCACACCCAAATACACAGCGAACCCGGTATCTTTCCCATTATTTATACGCTTATAGATGAACGCTGCCCAAATACTGTGCAGTATTCGTTCACGAAAAAAGTCGTTGATTGCGCATGCGCATTGCCTTCGGTTTTCGGCAATATCTAGCTTTACGGATCGAGCTAACGGTAATGTCAACTCCGTTTGTCGTGTGCGGCCCCCTGCTAGCGCTTTGCGTGTGCTCGTTTGACCTTTGTCCTACGAAGGATGAACGCTGATGCAATAATCTAAAGTTTACAATTGCGCGGCTGCTAAAAAAAAATCGTTACAAAATGCGCGGGAGCAAGAATAACATAATGCACAATGACACACGTTAAACAGCAGCGGCGTGCACTACTGTTTATCGAGGCAATGCGGCGTGCACGAGAATAAATATTTGAATACTAAGCCAGAAAAACGCGTTTAAAGAGAGTCGACGAAGCGACTCAGCGAGTTGGTCTTTAACAGTGGGCGGTCGAGATAGAATTTCAGATTACATTGATCGGACAAGACTGTTTTCACATCGGCACTGATTGAATTCGCGCACTCGCTGAATTTCTTCGGCTCTTGTCGAAGCGTTTGTCGAAGAAATCGTCCAGCGACAACAAGCCCAAAATAGAACGCCGTATAGCGGTCGTCGCTCGCTGTGACACGCCAGAAGACGAAACTCACTTGAACCCGTTTGAAACCCGGATAGAAGCAATTCACCTGTTAGCGGCGGAGGCATTGTGCACAGTGCTAAACACTGTGCAAATGTTAGCTAGTTCTGCCGGAGTAATTCCGCGATAGATTTTCCCCCATCGGATCCGGATGTCTAAATAATCCGAGGTAACATCATCCTCTAATGGATTTTCTAGTGTGGGGGAGGGGTTGTGGACTGAATCCAGAAGTCCATGAACTCACAGTACGCTCAACGACTTGTCGAGTCATTCTAATGGAGTTGTATGATGGGAATCGTTCAGAAATAGTAGTGTTTCTGAGCAGTATCTCAAAACGTACTTCAGTGCTTCCCCATAAAGAGTTTACTCATGAGTAAGAATTGGGAAAACCTGTCTCTTTCTTCCTATTGTCTCCTATAACGTCTTTCTTTTCGCCTTAGCACTCACTCGCCACCCATCTCCTAGCGTCTTCTAGCGTCTTACAGTGTCTCACAGCGTGTCCTAACGTATTATTACTCTAACCTTCATTAACCCTGTATTAAACATGAATTTAACCCGTATTAATACACTACGTTGCATCAATGTTTTAATGGTATCTAACTAATGCAGAGAACTCCTTACTACGTCGGTCTGCTACAGCTGCATTATCGTATACAGTCGAACTTGTAATTAGTGGTCACAAAATACATATTTAATGGGAAAGTCCCAAAATTGTCCTTTATAGACAGGTGTCCGTTCAATAGAGGTCATATACCAGCAAAACTGCTACTCGACGGAAAGTGTACATTCTAGAGTGGTAACCGCTAACACATCTCTGACATATTATATCGCGTCGCTGTTTTTATGGCACCAAATGCGTTTTCATTTGATAAATATCTAAGAAAAATCTTTTGGAAACGTTAAACGTGTCCTTTATTGACTAGTAGCCGCTAATGGAAGTTTGACTGTATACATTATATTTCCTAGCTTTTTCATGGCGCCATATACTTTTTCATTTAATAAAATTGCAAAAATCGTTCGAATGTAGATTTCCAAGCAAAATGTCCTAATTATCGACTGAATAAATTGATTTTATATGTCCTAAAAAAACACAATTTGATTCATATTCGGCGGTAACATAACCCATTTCGTAACCAGCAAAGACCGAGTATGAAGAGAACTTGGGTATTCTGTTACAATTGAAAACAAATTGTAGTTCCACAGGGAACACTCAATAGCGCGATTTTATGGAGACAGCTGGAAATTACAAAACAGCGACAGACACTTTCGCTGCCTACGCAGACACGGTTATTGATAAATGACGCGACGTATGTTGCATCATGCCATGTAAAGTTATATATATCTCTATATATATATATATATATATATAGAGAGAGAGAGAGAGAGAGAGAGAGAGAGAGAGAGAGAGAGAGAGAGAGAGAGAGAGAGTGTGTGCGCACGAGAGCGCGAGCGCCACACATACAGAGAGAGAGAGAGAGAGAGAGAGAACGTGCGAGAGAGATAGAGAACGCGAGAGCGAGCTCTCTATATATATAATGTGTAGCCACTCTCCACGTGCACGCACTCCACTCTGGCATGATCATTACTCGTGCTGCCCTCTGTGTGTCCCCGCAGGCAGGACTTTCTGAAGGAGGCGCGCATTCTGTCGCGCTTGAAAGACGCGAACATCGTGCGCGTGCTGGGCGTCTGCTCGCGCGTAGATCCCGTCTGCATCGTCATGGAGTACATGAAGAACGGAGACCTCAACCAGTTCCTACAGCAGTACGAGTTGGAGGAATCATTCTCGAACTCCTCTGGCTCGCTCCCCTGGCTAAATCATCTCGCGCCGTCTGTAGACGGAATTGGAGAGAGAGAGAGAGAGAGAGAGGAAGCGAGAAAGAGAGAGAGAGAGAGAGAGAGAGAGAGAGAGAGAGAGAGAGAGAGAGAGGAAGGGAAAAAGAGAGAGAGAGAGAGAAAGAGTGAGAGAGAAAGCGAGCGAGTGCAATACGATTAATGCAACTTTTAATGAGCTTTCTATATCAGATAAGGTCTATATGAACGCAAACCGATGGTAGCGTCTACACTCTGACAAAGTGTTTCACGCAAACTCCCGCCACACACTATTCACGCCACTAATGGCCCCGCATGGAAATTTCCATCGATGTATAAACATTTTTAAAATGAATAAATTGTCGCCCATATTCAAATTGATGCTGAATAAAGCCGTAAGACGAGAACCAATATCGCAGTTGAACTAGTGAGAGAGTCATATGGCGGACGATTTCACGGGCGTGCATAAATAAGGCGTTGTGTGGGCATGCGCGCTCTTATGGACGTCTGATGGCAGTGACGACGCCGAACAACGGCAAGAGAGAGGAAGGAAGGAAGAGAGGGACGGAGGGAGAGAAGTAGAGGGGAGGAAGGGGGGGGAGAAAGCGATGGGAAGAGAGGGAGCGGAGGAAGAGGGGGAGGGACGGAGGGAGGAAGGAAGAGAGGGACGGAGGGAGGGAAGTAGAGGGGGAGAGGGGAGGAAAAGAAGGAGAGGGAAAAGAGAGGGAGCGGAGGAAGAGGGGGAGGGACAGAGGGAGGAAGGGACGAAGGGATGGAGGGAAAGAGGGAGAAAAGAAGAGGGGACGAGCGAGCGAGGGGGGTTTAAGGAACGGAGGGAGGGAGAGTGGGAGAGATGGAGAAAGGGAGAAAGAAAAATAGCGAGGGAGGGCGGAAATGGAAGGGAGTAAGGAAGTTAGGGTTAGGAGGACGAGGATAGCTAGAGAGGGAAGAAGAGAGGGAGAGTGGGTGAAATGGAGGGAGGGAGAGAGCGAGTGAGAGAGTGGGAAGGAAGGGGAACAAGCGACATTTGCGAGTTTCATCACGAGGCTGATACGGTGAATGACGAATGAGGCAAAACCAGACCCTGGCTTCATGCAGAATTTACACTCACACACAGATAGCCGCATCACCGCACACACACACACGCTCACTCGGCATGCGCGCCACTACCTATATACACTGTACGCTTCGCACACACGCTCAGCCTCATAGCAAACCTCACACGCAACTCAAACCTTCCCTAATAAAGCCATCTCTAATAAAGCTATCCTTACTCAAGCCTTCCCTACTAATGCTATCCCTACTGAAGCATTCCCTACTGAAGCATTCCCTATCCCTACTGAAACTATCCTTACTAATGCTATCTTTACTAAAACTATCCCTACTAAAGCTATCCCTACTGAAACTATCCTTACTAATGCTATCCTTACTAATGCTATCCTTAGTAATGCTATTCCTACTAAATATATCCCTACTAAATATATCCCTACTAAAGCTATTACTAGTAATGCTATTCCTACTAAATATATCCTTACTGAATCTATCCCTACTAAAGCTATTCCTAGTAATGCTATTCCTACTAAATATATCCCTACTGAATCTATCCCTACTAAAGCTATTCCTACTAAATATATCCTTACTAAAGCTATTCCTAGTAATGCTATTCCTACTAAATATATCCCTACTGAATCTATCAGTGTGTGTGCGTGCGTGCGTGCGAGCGTTTGTGCGCGTGTGCGTGCGCGCTGCCGCATGTTACAATGCGCCACGTCTGCCGGTAAAATACAAGACGATACAGAACTAGTAAATACCTATACCTATATATATATATAACTATATACACGCATATATATATATATATGCGGTTAATAAAAATCGCGTGATATGCATATGCGGGTTAATAATAAAGTTTCGAAATGTAAGATCGCCCCCGGTGTGCCTAGTAATATATATATATATATGACTTAACTAAAAAACAAGCGCATGTCGACATGCCATGGCTCCCTCGGGCAGGCATAGGCAGGTGCATGGGTCGCGCAATCCACCGTCACACCGGTGCTGATCTACAGGTAAGCGTCGGCGTGGCTCCAGCAGCAGATACAGTTTACCTGCGTGGTGACTCATACCGTGAAGCAGGGAGAAGCAGGAAAACAGGAAAGCATGGATGCAGGAAAGCAGGAAGAGGTAGGGAAGCAGGGATGCAGGAAAGCAGGAAAGCAGGAAAGCAGGAAAGCAGGAAAGCAGGAAAGCAGGGAAGCAGGGAAGCAGGGATCCAGGAAAGCAGGAAAGCAGGGGGAAGCAGGAAGCCAACCAGCCACACAGTAGCAGACGCGGGTTTGTGGTAGTGCGATCTGTATCGTCGTTCTTCCGCGTGTATTGTGCGCCTGTGATAAACAGCATCACACAGCAGTACAGCCGCACCTCTCAGTAATAACGCGATGAAACTTGTCGCTAATACTGAAAACGCATTGGTGGCTGTAATATATGTTTATATATATACATATAATATATTGAAATATAAGTGGCTTTTATGCATATAAAGTTATATAT
>NW_014578209.1:34144-35528 GCF_000485595.1 Priapulus caudatus
CTCTGTCTCTCTCTCTCTCTCCCTCTCTCTCTCACTCTTTCTCTATCCCCCCCTCTCTCTCTTTCGCTCTCTCTCTCTCTCTCTCTCTCTCTCTCTCTCTCTCTCTCTTTCTCTTTATCCCTCTCTTGCTCCCTCTCTCCCTTCCTCTGTCTCTCCCCCCTCTCTCTCCATCTCTCTATCTCTCTCTCCATCTCTCTATCTCTCTCCATTTCTCTATCTGTCTCCCTCTCTCTATCTTCCTCTCTCTATCTCCCTCTCTCTATCTCCCCATATCTCTCTCCTCCTCTCTCCCTCTCTCCTTCTCCCTACCTCTCCCCCCCCTCTCTCTCTCTATCTCTCTCCCTCTCTCTCTCTTCCTCTCTCTATCTCCCTCTCTCTATCTCCCCATATCTCGCTCCTCCTTTCTCCCTCTCTCACCCTCTGTCCCTCTCCCCCTCTCCCCCGCGCCTCACAGCGTTTCTCGCTTCGACGAGTTTCAGAATCCCGTCAGTCCGTTATCCGCGCTCTACCAGCACTCTCAGAAACATATCCCATTTTTCTCGCTAACTTAAAAACTCGAAATCTCGAAATCTTCAATGCTAAAGCTGCGACATCGAGCCAGTGACGTCGTCATGGCGGCGTCTTTGCTTAGAAAAGAGCAACGTGTTCTATTCTGCTCACGGTAGATAATATACTACGCTAGAGGCTCGTGACCGAATTCTATTCCGAATTATTATCCTATTCTGCGTGATATTCTATACGATTTCTAACACTAAATTCATCGGTTAGTGTAAGAATTTCAAGGCTATCATTGGCATACACGCGGGACTCGATTACGCTTATTAAAACAAAATGGCGGACAATCTGCTGTTTCATTGTTTTTTTTACGTAATTTTAGCTTATACTCGACATTATTTACCTTAAAAGGAGTTTGCAAGTTTTATTCAGTGGTTAAAGTAGCGATCGATGGAGAAACTTAACAAACCTACCCTGTGACAGAAGCGGTTGAAAAACTTAAAATATCAATTAATCGTAGTCAGTGAGAAAGTCGTTGGGTATTAATTTGCATAGTCGGTGAGAAATTCAAGTTGGCACTAAAATGCCAATCTCTCATGCATTCTGTCGGAGCATGTGAAATAGAACTATACAATTACTCGCTCATATTAGAGGGTGCAGGGACATGCTGGCAGTATGCTTAGTAGGGGCTGGCCCCCGGATCCCCCTTACACTCTAACCAGTAGGCTATTATATGATGGGAGCGTCTGAGAAGAAGATGTGTATCCATGTAGGTTTTTAATGATTATAAACGACAAAATATTCTGAACGTTTACCACCGAAACCACTGACTACTTGCAACACAACTCTATGCTTGCCAGCCTAATCTCGTGGTTAGATAATATATATA
>NW_014578209.1:42249-49432 GCF_000485595.1 Priapulus caudatus
CTATCCCTACTGAATCTATCCCTACTGAATCTATCTCTACTGAATCTATTCCTACTAAAGCTATCCCTACTGAATCTATCCCTACTGAATCTATCTCTACTGAATCTATTCCTACTAAAGCTATCCCTACTAAAGCTATCCCTACTGAATCTATCCCTACTGAATCTATCCCTACTAAAGCTATCCCTACTGAATCTATTCCTACTGAATCTATCCCTACTAAAGCTATCCCTACTGAATCTATCCCTACTAAAGCTATTCCTAGTAATGCTATCCCTACTAAATATATTCCTACTGAATCTATCCTTACTAAAGCTATTAAGCGTACGGTTGGTAGCACGCTGCGCGGAACATACGCGTGCATGTGTGAGCGTCTGCGCATATACACCAGCAGCTATAGCTAGCGTGCTGTTTCATAAGCAGCGCTAACAAGTGGTCTCATCATCGCTATACGCGCCTATTTGCGCCGCTAATATTGCCTCCAATATTTACCGTCCGATACACTGTCGCATCTCACATCGAGTAGCGCAATTTACTCTGCCGACGGTCCGTTGACAATGGCGACCCCTGGAGGAATCAATCACCGCGTGTGACGTCACTCGTCGCTAAATCAAACTGGTTTCTGCTATTTGACGTTGTCGGCTTATTGGTGCGTAGCGACGGACGAAGGCGACCGGTCGTGAAATAAGCTCTTAGAAGGAGAGTGAAGTTTGAAGCGATTTCTCTCGCGGTCACCATGAGATGTACTGTTATGACAGCGACACTGATTCTTATTATTACCCCGTGCAGCGATATTGCTTTCGCGTCTGTATCAGTATTCTACGCCAATATATCGCCTCGCTCGCTGTCGCTGCACAATCTGTCTCGCTTGCGCGCTCTATCACACACTCTCCCCTTCTCTCTATCTATCTATCTTTCTCTCTTTCTCTCTCTGTCTCTTTCTCTGTAACTCTCCCTGTCTATCTCGCACTCTCTCTCTCTCTTTCTAACTCTCTCTCTCTCTCTTTCTAACTCGCTCTCTCTCTCTTTCTAACTCTCTCTCTCTCTCTCTCTCTCTCTCTCTCTCTCTCTTTCTAACTCTTTCTCTCTCTTTCTAACTCTCTCTCTCTCTATCTTTATCTATATCGCCCCTCTCTTTCTTTCTCTTTCTTTCGCTTGGTCTGTTGTTCTCCCGCTCTCTCGCTCTCTCGTCTTCCTGCGCCTCTGTACGCACGCGTGAGTGTGTCTGTGTTAGGTGTGCGCGCGTGTGTGTCTGTGTTGTGTGCGCGCGTGTGTGTCTGTGTTGTGTGCGCGCGTACGTGTTTTTGTGTTGTGTGCGCGTGTTCGTGTGCGTGTGCATGTGCGTGTGCGTGTGCGTTGTGTGTGTGTGCGAGTGCGTTGTCTGTGTGTGTGCGCGCGCGTGCGTGCGCGGGCGTACAGAGTAGGCGCGTGCGTGTGCGTATGGTGCGTTTGGTGTCTGTTTTTGTGTTTGTGGCATAGAAATAATACGTGTACAGTTCGCTTTCATTCACGCGCAATTATGCATTTACGCGAATCATTGCGCTTATTCAGCTCACCATGCACGTAACAAAACAACAACAAAAATATGAACCCGACTATCCAAAAGAAAAAGCAGTCCCAGCATTTCGATGGGTGGTACGAACCGATACGGTGACACCGAAGAGTCGTGATTGGGATTTAGGAAAAAGTTGGTATTCAAATGAGCGCTGTATGGTAATGGCCGCATCGATAAAGAATGAATGAAGCCAGAAAGATCGCCGTGCTGCGGCACATTATGCATGACGCCAGCACGCATGACGCACGTCACACACACACCACGACTCTCTCTCTCTCTCAACTCCCCTAATTAAATAATTAATTGTCGATTTATTACGCGCGATTTCTGAGCTTCTAATTTCGAGTTGTCAGCTTGAGTAATTTCGTCGCTGACTCCCCGATGAGCAGGCATTTTTTTACGTTTGGTCTTTGTGCTGCGTACGCCTTCGCACGTAATCGAAACTATAGACCGTACTCGATTCATTATGCATAATCAATTCATTAATTATGGTGCATGGAATGGTGTTATAGTCACCAACACTTTAAGCACCACACTAAGGATGCTTCATAGCATTAATAAAATAGACGATAGATCAAATGTATCGATCTATCATATATCTATCTGCCATACCATGAGTGTTCTCTCTAGTTGGATAAATCAGAAAGATTCGGTAATACCGGATCATAAACCGTGCCATCTTCGCAATAAATGTGATATCATCTATGCAAAAATCGTGTATAAGTAGAATACGATCGAATAATATATCGATCTGAACCATATCTACTCCGTCATTAATCACGTTTTAATCTTAATCACTTTTTACAAGCCTCGACGTCATACTGCTGATGCTATAAAACAACATTCGCATATATTACTAGCTACAGGCTACGTATGTGAACGATATCTCCTGGTGCAGGCAGCGTGGGGGCAGCTGGCCACATACATTTTGAAGAACAATGCAATAATATACCCCACAATAAATCTAAATAACCCCCAAACTATATGTAATAAACGATAGAAGGAAATGATGCATTCAGCACAGTAGCATTCCATACGTGGTTTTATTTCTCGATGCCGTAAATAAGCTTTTCCCGTGACATTACTCTGTTTAGTTAGAATGCGTAATTTTGTCCGCTCTTGGAGATAGCTCAGGCTGCGACCCTGACATCACCAATAGATAATAACCGCTGCCGCCATCTTTGTTACTGCCGCCATCTTTGATGCTTCGTGCGATCTAATCTATGCTAAACTCGCCGGCTATCGAGTGAGAGCGATCGCATTATTGCTACATCATGACTTACCAAAAATAGCGCCTATAAATATACATGTGAATACGAGAGATTATGAATATAGATAAAATAAATATAGAGAATATAGAGAATATGAATGAAGATAATATGATAATATAAATATAGATAACACAGAGAATATGAATATAGATCATAGACCTATAGGTAATATAAATATAGACCCCTAGATAATATAAATAAAGATAATATAGAAAATATGAATCATGATAATATAGAGAATATGAATAATGATAATATAGAAAATATGAATACAGATAATATAGAGAGTATAAATATAGATAATATAAATATAGATCATATAGAGAATATGAATTTCTCACAAACGACGTTGCGCTAGAGTGAGAAGGCGTGACCAGAGAGGCCAGCAGGGGGCGTATTCGTCGGTCTCCTCTGTCGTCGTTCGTACGCTTGTCGCATTTCCAGCCATTGTCGCACTAGGCGTTATTTCCATGCTTGCTGCTGTTGCCGCCCTCGCAGCTCTCGCTCCCTCACTACCTGACATACGTCTCATAAACGACGTTGCAGGAGAGTATAGGGAGCGAGAAGGCGTAATCGAGTGATAGCACGTGCCTTAGACCTGTGTAGATGCAGATACTCGTGCGGCTATGATGATGTCACGCGAGATATCGCTGACGCAGCGTTTGCTTCGACAAATGACCGCATGGGGGCGCTGCGCACAAACGCGGGCCGCGGCGCGCGCTGCTGCGCAAATACTCGAGATGTGAAGAGATTTTGCGCGCAAGGATGAATATAAGAAGAAAGGAAAGTTTGAGAGCATATATATATATATATATATATATTTCTCGGTGCGCCGTACGAGAGTGCAAAAATATCTCCTCCAGTGAATTGCAGACGTTCATATTACTATTATGCTATCTAACATTTTACTCCGTACGTTCTGTTTTTCCATCGCAACAACAGTTGCTACGTATAGCATTTAACAACCATGTCAAAATTCTCGTATATGACGCAAAGATTCATACAAACTGACATATCGTGTGCCTTCCGACATTAAACGCTCGACGCGAACCCATTGTGTGAATAAATATAACAAGATGATAGTTGTCAAGGTAACAAGCAAGCGTCATTGAGACGTCCACTGAACGCGATATGTACACGCTTCTAATTGGACGCGTCACATGTCATAGGAGCGATGCTGCGAGGCAGAAAAAAACTCAGGCCCTATTACGCGAATATCAGACAAGTTCATATTATATTTAAATGTAATGTAATGTAATTTTACGTCCTGCAATAGAAGGAACGTCGCGCTATAATAATAATAATAATAATAATAATAATAATAATAATAATAATAATAGTAATAATAATAATTATAATAGTAATGTATGAGAACAGTCATACTGACTACTTGACAAGCGTGCGTTTGTGCGCGTACGTGCGCACACGACATTTCATACGCACGCACACACGGCTATGCGCACGCACACGTGTGCAGAATCACGCACGCACAGCTACGCGCACGCATGCGCCCCCCCCCCATGCTCGCGTCCCACGAGCGCGCTGCAACGCGTGGGTGCACCCCCGCATTCAATCTATCTGCGTCCATGAGCGCGTGGCGTGGCCGTCTCTCTCGCTGAACGTAACAATACGTCAGTATGCTTTGCGTTTTTAATATGAAGTCGACGCAGATGAAAACGCGCGCGCTTCTTTGCATAATGCTGTGTCGTTCTTTAGCATCGCGGCCTCTTCACTTCTCAATTGCAGCTGCAATATTGCATAGATATATGAAATCATCCGTCACTGCAGACGGCGTCTGCGAACGCGCAGCCATTTGTTTAAACAACAGCTTATGGAGGCAAGCCATCTGTCTGGTTTATGCTTCCGCGTATCCCTTTATCTTTATATATATATGTGCAGCCATTTTGTTCGGAGGCGCGCGTATTTTGCTTTAATAAGCAGGCATAGCGGCGTCTACAACGTTCGTAACGATATGGCGTGAGTCATAAACTACTGACGGGATCACGCAGTGATGTCGTGCCTGTATTCCGTCTAAATATCGGCAGCACGCGGGGAATATATATATGAGTCCTTCGAGACACACTAATCTCAGGAACAAACATTCGTGGAATCTCGTAGTTCTCTCCAACGCTGTATCGCTACTGTAAAACGCACCGCCTCGCACTCACGCGTCGTTTCGTCTTTTAGAAGTACCTGTCGCAGCCGGAGGTGTGTCCGCGCGAGATGTACGACCTCATGCGGGAGTGCTGGCACCGGGACGAGGGCGACCGTCCCAACTTCCGCGAGATACATCTGTTTCTACAGCGCAAGAATCTCGGCTACACCCCTGGCGAATTGGCCTGCTAGCCACGCCTCGTATACGCAAACCCCGACCCGAAGCATATGGAGAACGTCCGAGGAAGTTTTGGAAGGAGAAGTTCGTCGGATTTCGTTGGAATATGGGGGATAGTATTTTATGATGAATTCATTTTATTTCATCCGTTAGTAACGTGTTATGGTGTTTGTGTCGCGTGCTGCCTCTGGTGGCAAGCTCAAGCAACTGCATCCAGCCTGATAATATCACCTAGATCTAACCAGCGGAATCCTGTCTAAACTGTTGCTAGCCGTTCATATAAATAGATTTAGCACGAAAATTATACCATGAAATTTACTTCTCTGTCCCAAGACGTTCCCTAGACGATTTCTAAACAGCAGATTTCTAGAAGTTCTAATAACATCGTGTTGTATACCGCCATCTGCGCATTCGCGGTACCCATTATGTCCTACACGTTGCACCACAGCTTTGAGTAACCCCAAGACCGTAGCCTGAGCTAACGAGTAGTGAGAGGTGAAACGATTTGGTGACTCGTCTACATGATGACTAGCGAAGGCCGCAGCTCGTTGTCAACTAAAGTAGAGTGGTGCGGGCAAAACGAAACGAGGGTTTCATGAAGGAGTTACGATGAATTACACTTATTTTAGAGTTAATTACATCCAGTGGGACCTTTTCGTAATCTTTCTCTCCAAAGTCCAAGGGGCAGCTATTCTGCATGCTACCCCCTAATCCACCAGAGACTACGGCCCTCGTAACTGGTTTGTTAGCCACGTTTGTGCTAGCATGCGTTCAGTCATGGTTGCATCCCATGTCCTGCACGACACCCTGGGTAGCTCACAATACTGTTGTCGCAGTGTACGAGACTCGGCTACTTGTTAGCAGTGAGTGTTGGTCTGACCACAGAAAATACATTCCAGTTTCCAAATGAGTGCTCAACACACACACACACACACACACACACACACACACACAAACCGCATGGTGTGTATACGTCCTAACCTATCGCTATATTTTCTACGTGCAGCTACGGTACGCTGTTGTACATGGCGACGCAGATCGCGTCGGGTATGAAGTACATGGAGTCGCTGAACGTCGTGCACCGCGACCTGGCGACGCGCAACTGCCTCGTCGGCCACCACTACACGATCAAGATCTCAGACTTCGGCATGAGCCGCAGCCTCTACAGCAGGGACTACTACCGCGTGCAGGGCGCCGTCGTGCTGCCCATACGCTGGATGGCCTGGGAGAGCATACTGCTGGTACGCACGGTGGTGGTGGTCGTGGTGGTGGTGGTGTTGATGTTATTTTTGTTGCTGCTGTTGCTAGTAGCAGTGGCACTAGGGTCGATATATAATTGTACAATATTCATTCCTAATCAAACCAACTGATGCTCAAATCAATGCAGATTACCAGAACTGAATAATAATAAATTTCGTTAATTCATCACTCCTGGTAGCAGGCTAGCAGAGCATAGATACCCGCGCGTGCAATATCATCATTAAACATATGCTTCAATAACCCCCCACATTATTGACCGTACACGTTCCGCCACCAGGGGCGCTTCACTAGCAAGAGCGACGTATGGTCATTCTCGGTGAGCCTGTGGGAGATCTTGACCTTGGCCAGGGAGGCGCCCTTCGGTGAGATGACCGACGAAGACGTCATAGACAACGTCAGCAACTTCTATAGAGACGAGGGCACGCAGGTTTGTTGACGAACAGTCACGCATCCACGCATCCTCTGTCGCGCGCATGCAGACACGTAGTTTCTCCGTCATTCCGCGCGTTTTAACGATATGCTGGAAGGAAGGACTCGCGGAACTGTAAAGTTATTACTGTTACAGTTACTGTTTGCTTCTAATTCGCTGATATATCGTCATAGAATAGAATATACTTACACACAAACACACACACTCGCGCGCACATACGCACGCGCGCGCGCGCACAACACACTCGCGCACGCGCACGCCAACACAATCACACTTCCCCACACAATATATATATATATATGTATATATATATATATATATATATATATATATAT